>NC_136010.1:7816568-7821568 GCF_048128805.1 Centroberyx gerrardi
CGCAAATTAAACTAAACTGAAATGTGTGACAAGTAATAGCAGAGAAACGCCACCTGTGTTTCATTTGTAGAGACTACAGGACAACGGTCAACAAAGCGAAACAGCAAAAAGCAGCAACATATGAGTGAAAAAAAAAAAGAAATATGCTGCCGCAGTAAGTTGTGGCACACACATAGCATGGGGTTAGGGCCTGGTTAAGCAGTTGGGGTTTTATGGGCATTGGCTAGGCATCTTTCCAGAGGTATTCCAGGCCCTACCAGGTTCTCTTTTCTTTAGCGTGAGAGAGAGAGAGCGAGAGCGAGAGAGAGAGAGAGAGAGAGAGAGAGAGAGAGTGCTTCAACAGAAGAAGACTGTGCCTGGAATAATGGTTATTATAGGACTCAGGAGTGTCAGGCTATTCTTCAACCTCTTTACATGGGTCATTTCCTAACAGCACTGGCAATTGGCCCAGCCACGGACACACAATAGAGCCATTCCTCAGTCATTACCAGCACAGCATTTTGCTACCACAATGGTAAATACACAGCCATGTGCGTGCACGTACACGCATGTTCGCCGACACACACACACACACACACACACACACACACACACACAACCCTTTCATCAACACAGTGTCCACTCTTAGTAGATGGGAAGCAGGAGACAATAGCAGCCACTCCCCCAAGCCTGTCCCTCCTGCTGACAACATCGTGCTGTTTCTCTCATGTCTGACTCTACATATCCAACCAGGACATCGTTGTCCTGTCACTCACCTGGTCTCCAGTGAGGTGACAGGCGGCAAGGTTTTGCTCCTCGAAGGAGGGGGCGGAGCGGACATATTTGAGCCAGCTGCTGCTGCTGGCGTCCGGGCCTGTGTCCAGTGCAAACTTGACGTTGCCCATGTCGTCCACCACCTGTTGGAGAACAACAGGTTAGATAACAGCAAAGACACAAGTAGGAAAGGAAGGAAATTTAATTCAAAAAAAAAAACCAATCAGGCCTTCATCGGCTACCAAATCACATTGTACTCGGCAAAAATATTCATAGAAATAAGGCATTTGCCATGTATGTATTGGACATTTTAAAATGCAACATTTTCAAGGAGAGTACAGCAGGGTCTAGCAGACTATGGCAGGAGTTTGATGTCACTCAACCTAAAGACGCACAGAGGAAACATGTCGGTGGGTGTTAGGGCCCCCTAACCTCGTCACTCCTGACAACAAGGAGAGGAAACGGGGGAAAGGAGGAGGAAGCAGGAGGAAGAAGAAGGGAGCATACAAACTGCGGCTTCTTTCACTTGTCTAAAGACTTTCTCTGGCACATATTGATCACCCTTTGTAACCCCTGCGCCCCCCCCCCCCGCCCCCCGGGACTCCAAGAGCAGGTTTCATGTTACCCGCTCTCACAGAGAACGAAGGAGGATGGAGGTAGAGGTGGAGGAGAAGGAGGAGAAGAGAGAAGAGGGGCTTATTGTGGAGCAAAAAGTGAGGGGATAACCGGGGGAGTGACATTGCTGCCCGTCCTTTATCTACAGCTGCAGAGAAAAATAGAACCTCGCTCTCAACAACATGGTAAACCGCGCCGTACTGCAAAACTGCTGCTGCGGCTAAAGTCTTATTAATGATGAAGCTGTGACATGATATAAACTTTCTTGCAAATCTTCTGCTAGACCAGACTTTTTAAAAGTTTGAAAAATGATAACGGTCTACAAGACACACAAGCTTGAATGCCAGAGTTTGGGAAATATATAGACCAAAGTCCTCAAAGTTGCAAAGGAACAGAGGTTTGATATTAGCAAAGTTAGACAAAACCATTACTGCACTGTTCAAACAGCAAACATTGGGCTGTGGAGATTTTAAAAGCCTGAGTATTTGTGCTGCTACGCTTGGATCTTCTGTGTATGCATGTGTGTGTGTGTGTGTGTGTGTGTATGTGTGTGTGTGGGGGTGGTGGGGAATCTGGGGGCGACTCAGCTGAAACCCCACAGCTCGGCTGTTCCACCAAGCCGGGGTAGAAGCTCCGATTTCCCCCCAGCGCTGCAAGTGATACTGAGCCTGTGTGAATCCTCTGGGGGAAGCCGGCCTGAGACAGAGCAAGTCCTCTAATTACAACTCCCAATCAGTCCGGGCCGCGCTCAACTTTGACCTCCGGCCCGACTCTCTGCGCTCCTAATCACAGTCAAATGTCTGTTGAAGGAAATCGAGGTGTGATGGAGAAGAACCAACAATCCATCTGACGTTTTTAGATGTGCAAAGTTCGTGAACTTCTCTTAACTGGCTGTTTTTCTACAAGGCATGTTCAGTTTTTTCAGCTCGTAAAGTGTGAATGGCCGTGTTCTTGTTGTCAGAGCGAGCGAGCGCGTGCGGAAGGTGTGTGTTGTTGTGGGTGGGGGTGCCAAGTTTGGTGAGTAAATATGTGGAGGGTCTGGTTGGAGGTGTGGAGGGACTGCCTTGTGCCTGTTTCTGTGAATATGGCAACCGTTGTAGGCCAACGCATGTACGCATGGTTGAGGTAACAGCTTGAGGTAACACAAGTGTTCTGCTCACCGCTGTTGGGCCAAGGCGTGAGGTTGCCGTCTTCGCTAGCTGTGCCTACACCATAATAACAATGCCTGGGCTAAAAATAATTTGTCGAAAACCTCGGCCTGTATTTAAAAACCCTGTTCTACCAGCCAGAAAAAAACCCACTGCGGCTGCTGCTTATGTAAATGTATTTGCTGATTGTGAGAGTGGGGAAAGAGACTGCCACGCTGCCTGTTCATGCAAATGAGTTGCCGTCTTGAATAACTTGGTAATATTCAAGTCAAGATTATTTGTAATTCTCAGTGAGATGCTAAGAGGCGAATAATGTGACACGGTCCATCTGAAGAGCTTACAGGGAAAGCTCAGTCTTTTCTTTCTCTTTTCTACAACATAGTAAAAGCGGGAACTGCACATCCGCAGCTACCGCCTCTTCTGCTTCCAGTTTATACCTTAAACACTCCGCCTTGATCGAGTCCAGGCCTTTATTTTATGTGTGAAAACAGTCACTGAAAACTAACCAGGCGTACCCCCTCAACCACACACACGCACGTGCATGCACACACACACACACACACACACCCTCCATCCAATATCTCTTCTGCAGGCAGTGGAGTCAGAGTGCACTTGTCGCGGCGCTGCTGGGGAGCTCCAACAGGTATACTACATGTTTTATGAACAGATGGAGAAAAGCTTAGACCCAGGTGGAGGGGGGGTGGGGGTGGGGGTGGTGGTGGTGGGGGGGACTCTACACAGATTCACACACACACACACACACACACACACACACACACAGAGCACACAGAGGCGTGGTAGCATGCACACATGAGTATGAGGCATAAGAGTATTCATACACACACACACACACACACACTGCTCCCCCCTCACCTATACACACACCTAAGGCAAGGGTCTGATCATGGGCTTAATGAGCAGCAGACCTGTGTAGATGTGTGTGTGTGTGTGTGTGTGTGTGTGTGTGTTGTCTGGGAGGCCTGCTAACACCCTGTCTCCGGGTGGAAGCCTGATTTATAAGGCTTCAAATGAGGTGCAACAGAGAGGGAGAGCCAGAACAAGCCCACGGCTGATTGTTTGTTTATTTACCTTTCTTTTTTTCACCCCCCCCCCCCCCCCCCCCCACGTCACGGGGGGAGGAGGACTCGGCTGGAAATCATCAGCTGCACGTGTGCAAGGGTTTTAACAAACAGGGGCAAAACCTCGCTACTGCAGGTTTGCATGCAGAGATGCAGACAATTTCTGTCTGTGGGTCTGTCTTCATGATAACGACCTCCAACTCCCCTCTAGCATCTAAAAGAGCGGTTGACTGGGGGATTCTGATGGTTAGAAACAATAACTGCGACACCAACTCCCCATTCTCCCACTAAAGTCATAGCAGTTGCCGGTTTGAATCCCTGAACTGGCAAACAAAGGAGAATCCGGGCTGGTCTGCCCTTCGTCAACTACGACCAATGAGGTGCTCTTGAGGAAAGGCACTTAAGTCCCACCTGCTCTGGTGGAGTTTCTCCGTTACCAACAGTAGACGACTGTGTGGTCGACGTGGGCAGCTCCAAGGTGTGAGTGAATACGGTAGAGGTTATGAGTGTGTAGCATGGCATTGCTGAAGACAAACAGACATGAACAAAGATAAAACACAATAACAACTTTCGTGTCATTTGAACATTATAAAACATGGATGATAAAAGATGGAAGTAGACAAAAACAATGAAAAACCATGCAAGATCCATCCAAAAACTTGAAGGGGTGAAAACAACCTCAGAGGAGCGGACACTCTCTCTCTGGATATATAAAGTGTGTGTGTGTGTGTGTGTGTGTAGACCCCCCTATGCCCTTCAAATTAAGGCCAGTGGAGGGAAGAGAACAGGAGACCCCAAGTCTTTCCCCCAAGGGGCAAAGAGCCTAATCATAGTGCAAGTTTTATAGTATACAATATGTGCGAGCTAAAGTATACATGAATGCCAACCATCCATTCATACATTTCTATATAATTGTTTTGCTATCCAAAACACATACTGTAAGATAAGCGCAATTACACAGCTTGACCTGTTACTTTTTTAATCAAACTTCAGAAAGCCTACACGCACTACATGTGACAGCACACACACGTGCACATGTACCCTCACGTACACACATACACACACACACACACACACACACAGACACAATGAGACTTCAGTGGAATTCAGTGAAAGAGAAGCAGCTCTGAGTGGACAGGATGCAGAGCCAACTCCACAGGAAGCTCTGATAAGAGCACGACACTTATATCGCTCCTCACAACACAAAGGGGAACCTTTGACAGCTAGGAACCTTTAATGGATGTCTCGGCATGCCCTCTCCACCGCCAGTTATGTCTGACGGATGTGTGTGGCGTGCAGGGCTGAATTAGAAGAGAAAAGTTGCTTGTACGGGTAGAGGTTGGTGACAAGGTACATATTATTTTCTGTTTGACGGAGGGGAGAAAATGGAAATGGCAGCTCTGTG
>NC_136010.1:7826568-7849068 GCF_048128805.1 Centroberyx gerrardi
GTCCGAGTTTTGTGTGTGTGCGTTTTGTACCTTTGTACGTGTGTTTTATGTGTGAATTTTTATGTATATGTGGGCTATGTGTGTCAAGTGTGTTGTACTGTACACGCATGTGTTTTATGTACCTGTGTCTGTGTGTGTGTGTGTGTGTGTGTGTGTACAGAGGTTACTGTCGTGCTATGCATGTCTGTTTTACTGGTGAGCAGCTTTTTACAGGCCAGGCTTTATGATATGTATTTAGGGCAATTAGTGAGCAGATATATTGGCTCATTATAGTGAAGCAGGTGCAGTGTAAATGGCAAAATATATGAACACTACATCAGGGTCACACACTCTCTGTCTGTGGTGTTTGAACACTAACAGTCAAGGTTTGTGTGTCTGTACGTGACACACACACACACACACACACACACACACACACTGAACTCAGTCAGTGCCAGATTGAGGAAACATTTTCTCACATTGGCCTCTGTCAAAGAGAGCGTACAAGCAATGAAGATAATTTATCACATTTTAAAATCAACTAAAATAACTGTTAACTCAACTGAAGAGGAGAGCAAAGAGAGTAAACTGGTTGATTATTAACTGGGAGGGAAGCCGAGTGAGCAAACTGTGTGTTTATTGGCTTGAGAGGACGCACAGTGAGTAAACTGCTTGTTTATTGGTGACTGTTAGGAATGTTTGATGGTGCCGCCGGGCTTTTGTCAGGGAGATTTACTCACTGATGGCTACACAAGTCCACACGTACACACGCACACACACACACACACACACACACACACACACACACACACCTCGGGACACGTGCTGAATCATTCCATATAAACTGAAGTGTTGTCTGGAGCAACATCCTATCCCATAATACTTTTCCTATGAAAAAGAATGTGTGTGTGTTTTATGTCATTTGCGTTGCACAGTATTTGTGTTTGCGGTCACGTGTGTGAAAGTGCGAGTGAGTGTGTACCTGCTTGTGTGCACTCAATAAACCGTTTCTGGGCAGTGGGCTCCAAGCCAGGGATCAATAAATTAATAAACGAGCAAACCTGAAAGAACTTGTTACATTAAAACATGAAATATTTTCTTAATGAAACATAAAGTGGAATTATAAACCGAGGAGGCCAGAATTTGAGATCCCTAAATAAAAGCACAAAATGCACAAGGGCAATCATGGCTTGCTATTTTCTGTGCTCCCAAAATATAAGTGAGGACGTAAAATGAAAATTTGCTGAACTCAAGCCAAGCAAACTAAATCAATCAAAACCAATGAATCCATGCCAAGACAATTGGCAAATAAAAACGAGGCAAGGAAGCGTGCATTCAACACTGAAACAACTTGACCTCCACTCTATCGACTGACATCGGAAGTGAAACACAAAACGGGACAATTCCTGGAACTGTGCAAACACAAATAGGGAAGTGGAGCTCGGTACAAATTTGTAGAGCACGTAACACTATCAATTATTTATTAACACCCGAATAAAGGAATACTTCCTTCGACAAAAATTGTTTTTGTAATACAATGGGGAGGGATGAAGGGAGAGAGAAACCGAGAACGAGAGACAGACAGACAGACAGATGGACAGATACAGAAACGTTCATTTACAATCATATCTCTACTGATCCAAACCAGACATCATGGGCTTCCAATCCGAATTGAAAAGGAATTCTCCCTCTGCGTGTCAGTTCCTGGTCAATATCAAATCAGCGTCGGCCTCAACATTTATCCCGTCAACCATCTCATTCCCCCGAATCTCAGCAGAGAGCGCTGACACAAAACAGAAGATGTCATATCTGTCTCCAACCGTCTTCTCTGGATGTCAGTTTTCGGCGGAATGTCACTGGGCCTTGCTTTGCGGAAAGTCGTAGCGTTTCGAGATCAATGGGTTGGCAGGACGGCAGAGAGCGAGGACGGGATGAAAGAGTGAACTTGGTGAAGTGCAGAGCTTCTTACTCAAAATGGAGGGGAGTGGAGGTGAGTGTGCGTGTGTGTGTGTGTGTTTATGTGTGTGAGGACAGACAGGAGACAGAGGTAAAGAGGGGTGAGGGAGAATGAGGACGAGACAGAGCAAAAAGAGAAAGAGACATAGACTCACACAGACACTTTCTTGCACATCCCTCTCCGTCCCTGTCGTTTCCTCTCCCTCCCCCTCCCACCGTCTCCTCCTAATCCGTCATGTTTTGAAAGCTCCCCAGTCGCACTCTTGTCCCAGGCTTTTGCAGGAGGTTTGAATTTGAGAGCCCCGAAACCGACAAAGGTGCGTTGTGCAGTGAATCGGAGCCCCATATAAAATGAATTTGCATTTCACAGCAGCGGGCCAGGACAGCGCGGGGCTGAATCCCTGTGTGGCTTCAAGCCTGGGACTTATTGGAACCATCTGAGCAGAACTCTTCATTTACTGCAACAGCCAGGCTCCGCTTTCTCCTCTCAGCACCTCCTCTCCTCCTCCTCCTCCTCCTCCTCCTCCTCCTCCTCCTCTCCTCCTCCAACTCCTCACCTGTTGATAGTGGCCAGGCCTTGCTCCTCCATATGACGACAAGAGTTTTGTTCCAAAAATGACATATTCAACAATTTAAAAAAAAAATGTGACACCTATACTGTTACAAAATTATTAATCTCACAAAATCAAAACACCTATTAAAAAGGATAGGTGTTAACTTAGATGCTCTACATTTTAGAGATACTGAATAATGAACTTCAGGTACATTTTTTTCCCCCAAAATGGATACATATAATCATTTTCGTTTACATATATCCGTAGAAATTAACTTTTCATTTACTAACTATTACCAACAATCTAGTTACCATCAATGCTAATAGTAACAATAAGCATAAATGCAGTGGAATGAAACAGAATGAAAAAAATAGTGGTATGATATGTGAAATATTGACAAGAGGCAGCCTCATCAATTCCTGATGTTGTGCATCTCCAAAACAAGCTATAGGAAACAGCAACCAGTTTCCATCCCGTTCCCTTTCCCCCCTGAAACAAGCCCTTTCTGAGTAGTAGACAGGAAAAAAAAGAGAAAAATAAAACACCTAGTACATCCAAACCCTTTAGGCTACGATTTGCTCTGTGGTGAAGAACTGGTGGGCATGGAGGGAGGAGCTCTGTCCAATCGGATTAGTTATAGCTACAGAGGCATGCGTGATGCTAGGGGACGTGTGACTCTCCTCGAATAGGATTAGGAGAATATCTGGCTATTCTCACATCTGGCATAGGATAGGTGTGTGTGTGTGTGTGCGTTCTGATCTGTACTCTGCGTGTGGCTGCTCAGCCCAGGTCTGTCTATCTGTGTGTGTGTCTGTTCAGTTCGGCGCTGGTCTCTACACACATGTAGGCCCGGCCCTCCCCCTCTTCTGCCGCAGCCGGGTGAGACTAGCCAGGCCAGGAGCACCTATAAAACGCTCTCTCTCTGAGTGTTGGGCCTGCAGGCGAGGACCAGAGGAAAAGACCTATTTCACTGTTGTGTAAACCATTGTTTCATTTCCACACTTCTCTCTCCCTCTCTCTGTTCTGATATTTCACAGGGTTTTGGCCCCGGTTCAAGTGCGAACACAATACGGCTATTGAGATCACGGCTAGCACCTCCTGGCTCGAGCCGGGCCGTAAGCACTAGCTTTAGCGCCTTCAGCTAGCACCTCTCTCCTCTCTCTTTCCTTTACTTTTGTTTTGACTCTCTCTCTCTCTCTCTCTCTCTCTCTCTCTCCACCAAGAAAAAGTCTCTCCACACCCCCTGCCTCCACCCCCCACCCCCTCATCTTAACCTTCACCCTAACTCTGGCTCCGGAGGGCCCCGATGTGCAGGTAATGGATCCTGCTTGGCCACCTCCGCCCAGAGGCCCATATATCCCCACCAACTTTTAATTAAGAACGCTCATCCCCTCTCCTGAGAGAGAGGCAGAATAGGATGGGGGTAGCATTGTGTGTGTGTGTGTGTGTGTGTGTTTGTGTATGTGTGTGTTCCTGAGGAGCCCCGGAGCCATCTGGTTTGTGTTAGACACAATATTAAGAGTGTGTCAGTGGCCGAGGTCTGGCTGATGGCTATCAATCTGCCCTTTAATGTATGAAGGGATATATGGAGGGATGGATGCATATGGGCCCCCCCTCCGAGGAGCTAATGGCTAAACGGCCGCATTAAGGTGATTGAGGCCCACGGTGGAGCTGCACGAGGCGGCTTGGGGGCCTTCCTATCTCCTGCTGCCTTGAAGCTATTGGAGACAGCGGGAGAGCTGCTGTGGGGATGGATGGGCGGAAGGATGGAGGGAGGGAGGAGAAAATAAAAGAGGAGTGGGGAAGGATGGGAGAGGAAGAAGAAGTGCAACACTAAATGCCATTGAACCGGCTCAAAAACAAAGAAAGAAACACTGATAAACACAGCAGTCACACATGACAATAACCAAACTATGAGTAACCTTTGTTGGTTTTGGTTGGTGAGGAGGAAAGGCTGGGAGGAGAGAAGGAGAGGAGGAGGGAGGAGAGGAGGAGGGAAGGAGGGGGCAAAGGACAGAGAGATAAATGAGGGGGAGGAGCAGCTGCTGACATGAGCCTTCTCCTCTCTGTCAGATAAGAGATAACTGGGCTGCCAGTGTTTAGACACATCATCAGTAGCATCATCAATCACACACACACACACACACACACACACACACACACACAGAACCAGGGGATGGAGGAGGATTACTGGGGGGTGACACAACAGATTGCTCTATTAGTGCTTCTAGCATGTCAGACTGCATCCTTTTCTTTACACCTCATCACACACACACACACACACACACACACAGGCGCACACACACCCTCTCTGTACCTGCTGGTGATCATTACATTCCATCTCCCTGCGCTGCACAACACAGAGCCAAACAGCCCCAGAGACTTGGTAGTGCTTACATATATAGAAATTTTCTAATACCACTGTGGCATAAGAACACAGGCGGCAGTCCGTCATCAAACTGGGCTAAAGAGCAGATTGATGGAGATAGGGTTTGGCTTTTTACAGGCCTAATGCTCCTTGATGTGCTCTTGTATTTCAGAGTTAAAGTCATAGTCATAGAGAGATATGCCAATGCTGCAGAGGGCAACCACTGTTAATGCACATATACGATGTCGGTGTCTCTGCGCATGGATGCATATGTATGTGCACTGTGGGGCTTGTATGTACGTATTTAGATTTAAATATGGCATATATTCATTTTTTCCCCCATTTTACAATAGCAACAAAATGTATCAGAAACTGAAGTTGAAAGGCACAGAAAGAACAAAAGTATGATGTAAAATTTGACTGAGGCGGACAGTTCCTTGGACACAATTTTCAATTAAACTATTCAGATTCTTATTCTGTAAATTATAATTCTAGTACAAAAACGTGCTCGTCAGCTGCAGCGTGCCGTTACAGTTACACAAAGTCACGGCACTGGGCACTGAGGGGTCATGAAGGAGAGAGAAAGGGCATAGACCCAACTTAAACTCCCACCTGGAAAGCCCTCATTAACACCCAAACGGCCCACGGCGTCCAAGCCACCATTAAAGTCACACCAGCAAACAACAATGACTTTCAAACTAGCCAGTGACTAATAACCCTGTCATTACAAGTTACCTGTAGCTTTGCAGAGACCGAGCAACTTTTTTGGAGTGGTCCTGGGCTCCCCACGGTCACATTAAAAGCTGGGGCATAATTCGACCATTCACTAACAACTCTTGGAGAACGCTTCCCTCAAGGAACACAATCAGGCATAATTGGCCAATCAACATTGGGAACAAACACAACAATATACCACACACAGTGAGGCTGTTGGATACAGCCATGCAGCCAGACTTGGAAAAAAATAAAGAGGAACAGGGCACAACAAAGTATAGCATTGTTATGCACTTGAGAATATACATAGCGCTTCTTATAGGTTGGCTGATTGAAAATATGATTTGTTGACTGAGTATTTTCTCCTTGCCTAGAAACAGGGAAAGCAGGAACTGACCCAGTAGAGAGATAATAGTGTAGAAAGTGGCTACAATTTTAGATTGTGGTCCACATGGGGGGGATTCATATCTGGTTCTGCACTCAACTCATCAATGTAAGTTAATATATACTGTACTGATCACTGCACAGTAAATATTTCATTTCAAATAGTCCCATTGAATGCATCTATAAATATTAAAACAAACATAACATTTCGACTCAGCCACAGGTTGTCAAAAAGTAGCGCAAGCATGCAATCAAATAAGGAGGAGATATAATTTGAAACAGGTCAGGTGAAAACCTCGTAAATCCAATTTTGGTGGTTTTTCTGTTTTAACTTCAATTGGAGGATCATATGGTCCTCTGTAGAATAAGAAAACAACCCTTCAAACTCCTTCAATTGTATAACCACAAAAATGCCCGGCTGTCAAGCTAAAAAACAAAAAGTTTTCTTTTTTTGTGACATTTTGGAGATACAAGGTTTTCACCTGAAAGCAACGGAATGTAAACATCACTGAAGCATTAGTTATATTGTAACGCCAGTGAATTGAAGCAGACCTGTGTGTGAGACTGTTTGAGTATGATCAATAACATTGATGACACTTAAGGTGCAGCGGGTCATCGCTCAGCACTTAGACATCATTATCTATTATTGACTGATTATCGATCAGTTCAGTCAAAAGCGGGCTAAATGAATACAGCGGGAATCGATGTAAGCATAAGATACTTCATTCAATAGACTGTCAAGTCAATAAGAAATATTTTAATTGGATTACATGAAACAACAGGATGAATTCTTAAGTATATCTAACATTTATCTAGAGTCCCTGTAATGGTATTTTCTTGTTCTCAGTAATTGTTGCCTTTTGTCCAACCTTAATGCTTAACTACAGTTTTTTTCCTACCTAATTTCTGCTGAGAGAAATTGCAAGTGACAAAAAACCATGTCCTATAAATCTACCGTATTTGTTGGAGCAGGTGGAGCTACTTGTACTTAGCTTTCAGTATTTGAGGAAATCATGAACATACATTTTTGCATGCATTTTACAACCACAATAATAAGAACAAAGTGCAAAAATATTCATGTAAACAACTGTGTGTGTGTATGTGTGTGTGCGCGTTATGTATATCTCTCTTCATGTGGGTTTGAGCTTGTTAGTTGCACTAATTACTCCAAACAACACAATGGATCTTTTTAGCCTGAGGGGCGTATTCACTATGACCTCCCCGTGTGCCGCAGCTCGGTGGTCCTGGGGGGTGTTTAGGAGGTAAACATGTTGCCTGCACCTCTACCCCACCGCACCGCCAACCATTTATTTCCCAACACGTACAATTAATGAGCCACCAGCTAATTTGGGGTCGCCGCATATATGTAAATGAAAGGCAAACAAAAGGAATGGGTGATGGATGGCAGGAAAGGGGGCTTGGGAAGGGTCCATGCGGGACACTTAGCTCCACGACGCTAATTAAAAAGCCATAGCATTGAGGTAACTCATTAGCCGCAACCTGCTACAGAGCCACGCAGCGCGAGGAGAGCTAATGCTAGCTAGCTGTGGGAGAAGGAAAGCCACATAGAGAAGGAGAGAAAAAACATAGAGAGAGAGTGATAGACGTGGGCATTGTGCTAGACTGAGGTGTCCATGTGGGCATATAAGCCCAGCCAAATTAGCTTAGTTGCATTAGCCCTCCTGTGCCATTACCCATTAGCTTGGTGCAGGGGGTAGCAGGCTGACGAAAGGTTACCATGAGCATGGCAATTAGGGCTATAATAGGATAAACAAGAACCCGGCCGATGGAGGGAGTGAAGTGGAACGCAGTGTAGAGAAAGATTAGAGAGGCCGAGTGTGCGGAGGTGGAGGACTTCAGCTGTATTGATCTGTGGCACTGCGGTGGAGGGAGCTGAAAGCAGCACCCACTGAGCTCGCATGGCTTCTCCACTCAGCGGCCACAATACCAGAGGTGTCCACATAAACACACATGCACAAACAGATGCGCACACACTCTCTCTCTCACACAGGCACCCACACACACACACACACACACACAGGTGCACACTGTCCACAGAAAAAGAGCGTGTATGAATGTGTCTTTCTGTGTGTATTATGTATATTTGTGCGTGTTTGTTTGAGTGTATGCATATTTATTCGTGTGTGTGTGTGCATGTATGTATGTATGTCACTGACCCCTCTCCACCAGTGTCTGTGCCCATGGTGTGTTCCTCCTCCGGCGATTCATTTCATCTCAGTATGAATCGCCACGCTCTTTCCCCCGCTGCTCTTTACAAAACGCAGCCATCTCCTAACATTTACTTCATCATTTAACAACAAAACCTCCAGAAATACCATTTCCATAGAGGAGGACCAGGAGGAGGAGAAAAACAGGAGGGAGAAACAAGTGCTGTGGGATCAATGGTGCAAAAAATTGGTTTTATCGAATGCTGCGTGGCTCACATTTCCTGCAGACACAGATAAGAGAATGGGAGAGTGAGCGTGCCCTTCTGTGTGTGTGTGCGTGTGTGTCTGTGTATGTGTGTATGTATGTATGTGTGTGTGTGTCTGTGGGTGGCTGCGTGAGGGAAAGAGGGGGGCAAGAAAATAAATGAGATTATTGATGTTACACGTCAAATATAATTGCTGAGATTTGAGCGAAGAGGAGGAGAGGGTAGGCTGATGGGCTCGCTGATCCGTGGAATGCTTCGTTTGGGAGAAAGGCCAACGAGTCACAGAATTTGGATTGTGACCTCGGGTGTGTGTGTGTGTGTGTGTGTGTGTGTGTGTAATATTGAGGGAGAATGAGATCCATTAGCCTCAAAACTCAATCGTTGTTAACTTTTAAACTGTGGGTTTTAGACGCACACATGCACACGAACACACACACACACACACACACACACACTCACACCATTGGCCGGCATTTCACAATCCCAAAACAAGGTGTCAAAGTAACAGTGTGTCAGATGTAATAGGTTCTGATGTTGGCCTGTGCATGTACTCTGGCTATTTCACCTTTGAGGTCAGGCTTTTTGGAAAGGCCCGCCCTACGAAATTCACTGAGGCCTTAAAGCATGCATGCTTTATTTCCCCATGGATCAAGCCTTAATCAGAGTGGTGGTAAACGATAACTGTGATATACTTACACAGACAGAGAGAGGGTCTCAGAGCAGCGCCTGGGCATGTGATAGAATAATAAAAGAAGGATAAAAACTTTGATTCAAGACTTAATTCTGTTTTGCTCATTATCACCAGATAGAGTCGATAAAGCCTTTACAGTTTCTTATGAAAACTACTGAATGACATGAGATGTAATGGCTACAGATTTACCAAGCGTGGCCGACAGCCTGTGATCTATTACAAAGGAGAGACAAATCTATAGAATTAGTAGTTTGTCCTTTCATGGTCAATAATGGTGGAACAGGTAGTTGTACTGAATGCCACATACATGTGGGTTGGTTGCATAGATAGATAGATAGATAGATAGATAGATGGTCGGGCAGATAGATCTCTATTCCTCTGACAGCGAGACAAAGATAGACATAGTGTGTGTGTGTGTGTGTGTGTGTGTGTGTGCATGTATGTGTTTTGGATGGCCCATAGTAAGAAGTCCCACGGCTGGCGGCTGTAGTCCCAAAGAGAGGGATATTCAGAAATTGTGTGAAATCAGAGATCATATGCCAGGCCAAACGGACATCTGGCCAGTGTGTGTGTGTGTGTGTGTGTGTGTGTGTGTGTGCGTGTGGGTGTGTGTGCATGTACCCACTCACAAAGACACATTCAGAGGCCTGAAGGCTCTGGAGAGATTCTGGGCTTCATGATGGAGTCAGAAATCTCATCTCATTCACAAAGCAAACATTCCAACTTTGCAGCGCTTTTCAACACTTTCCACTAATTCTGTTCATTTCCAGCATACATCGTCTTCATAAGTAAACAGTTGGTTTCTCCTAGAGGAAAATGTTAAATCCCAACTTAACCTTCTTAAAGGTAACGTTTTCCCACACAGTGGCCAAGATGCCTTTCTGGCTCCATCATTATTTATTCTTTTTTGACTCACCAATTTCAGCACAATCTGTTCCTTTTAACAGAGGGATGTGTTTGTGGCAGAGTGGAGTCTTAGAGGGACAACTGAGAGAATGAGAGCTGCGCCTCATTGTTCTGCTGTTGGGGCATAACATAATGGTGTAACCTAACATACCCAGGCCTGAGCTTATCTCTCTCTCTCTCTCTCTCACACACAAACACACACACACACAACCACACACAATAATTAAATAGAGTAACCCTCAAATTCCACTAGGCGTTGCATTGTGTCGCTGTCAGCATCACATCAATATGATGTTCTACTGCACCATAGAGCATGTTGCTTTGAAAGAGGAGCAGAGGGTAAAAGCATCTGTATCATATTCATCAATAAGAATGAGTATAGCTTTGAAAATGTGCACAAATGTAAACAAAAGCTGAGCTGAAACAAAGTACAATACAGCCACAAACTACAGCCAGACACGTGTATAGGTCACAATTATCTGCTTTTTGGAGTATGTCTGTCACTTTGAAAAATGAAAATGTATAGGCCTTTTTAATTAAACATTATATAGCCTATTCGGATTGCCATTCATTTTATGATTTTTTTATGTGAGTTAATACACAACAACAACAAAAAAAACCCAATTTGAATGCGCATGTCAGCTATCAAAAATTGAATCTTGCAATGAAAAAACAATGCAAGCAGTAGAGCAACTTTCATTGATATCAAAGGAAGCATTCCTTGATTGCTGATGTCTGTGGAAATGCCTGATGCCTGACAGCTGTAGTGGAGCTTGGGGGTAAGTAAAAACTATGTTCCATCTCAATTTTCATTGTGGGCATTTAAACATAATACGGACATAAACTTGAGATAACTAAACCTTGGATAACGAAAGATATTTATCTCGACAAGTCCGCAGCCCACATTCACTTTATCTGAAACTGTTGGTTTACTGGGATTGGCTCATTAAAATGACACACAGACACCATGCAAAGAGGAAGATGAGGAGACAGGTCAAGACAGGAACATCCATAGTTCCTACAGGGAAGGGATCTGTCCCCTCTTTATGCCAAATTTGCTGGGGACCTACGTAGGGCCCCTGTGGAACTCCCTAAAGGCCCAGTGTAAGGTTCAAAGCTACTTGAAATTAGTCTATCCAGGTCTCTGCCATTCTCTGTTATCTCTCTCTGTGCTTGTTGTCTATGTGTGTGTGTGTGTGTGTGTGTGTGTGTCAGCCCTACACACAAACACAAACCGAGGACCAGAGAATGTCTCCGACCAACTCACCCAAAATCCTACAGTTCTTTAATAGTTTTTTAATAGTTAATGCTTACAACCAGGCTCCGCCTCTCCATTCCCTACACCCACCTACTCCTCCAGGACTGTTTAAGACATCTGCTTATGGACTTATGGATGATTGGAAAATAAATGAACTGGAAGATATGTTGGTTTCCATAGTTGTCTGGTCAACAGAAACTGCAGCGGCGATCCATGATGCTGGTATGTGTCCGTGTGTGTGTGTGTGTCTGTGTTTTTTGTGTGTGTATCTCTCCTGGGAGCGCATCCTGTCCATCTCTAGTTACATGTGAAGGGGGGCCAATTTGCAATAGGATCCCAGAGGTAGGCAACAGTCCCCCTGCCAAGTCTCTCATATTTTCAAGCTGACCGTTTTATGGCAAGATCTGTAAAATAAGCCCTCCACCTCGGCCTTGGGTTCACACAGCCTCCATAAATACTGAGCTTGTGACAATAGGGCACAAGGGCCGAGCCGGATCGAAGAGAGGGGTGAATGTTGTTGGAGAGGTTGGGGAACATCTTCCAGCCCCACGGTTTTTGTGGTTTTACAACCCTTTCAACCCTATATCACATTCTTTAATTCCTGTCTTCCTTCTCTCATCCTGTGTCCTATTCTCTTCTTCATTACACTGCAACCACAATACTCAAAAACACAAGCCATTAAGCTTCAAGAAATATTACTATTTTGTACTGTGTTGTGTCAAAGATGACATAGAACCTCAATGAAAATCTATAGTGTTTTACTTTTGTGCCAGCAATCATTTTATAGTAGTAGGTGTCACGTTTTTTCCCATGGTGGATATCTAATTTTTGGAAATGAATCTCTTCACTTCACTCTGTTACTCCCTCACACTGCCTCTCTTTCCACTCCCCACTCCTCTCTTTCTGTCCACACACACTCTGTGCTTGCCTGGGTGTGTGTATTCAGATGCGGGTTGAGAATGTATCTAATGACTCCAGCGCGGCCCTATCAATCAATGGGCTCGTGTGGACAGTGAAAATCAATGGTGCCACACAGAGCTACCTGAGGTCCCCCACACTTCATTTGTCATAACCGCTCGATACGTCAATGAGCAAAAACAACAGCACATTTCCGTCAGGAGGCTATTGGCTGGCTGGGTTGGCGTACGTTTTTTTTCCGTGTTTTCAGATGATTGTGAGCTTCTCCATTTCAAAGCGGTATTGTATTGTGTCAAAGATCACCTATTCAAGTCTGCTGCCGTACTCTTTCTTTCATTGATAATTCATTCATTCTCTTTTTTTCTCTTTCCCTCTCTCAATATCGCAATTTTGTTCGCATGATCCCTTTCTTTGATACGTTCAATTTTTCTCCCTTTCATGTCTACATTTCTCCCTTTTTTTCCTCTCCATCCAGCCCCTCTCCCTCTCTCTTCTCTCTGGGTGCTTATTGACATTTCCCTGCTAACCTTCTCTTTTACGCTCTCCTTAATGTGCGCTGCCTTATCAGATGCGCAGGTGGTTTGGAGTTTCATTCGACCTCCCTCCCCACTCTCCTCCTTTCCTCCGGGTTATTCATCCCTTCTTCCTGTGCTCTGAAAGTCAAGCTTCCCTTTACAAAACCCCTGCGGTCTTATCTGGGAGACCCCGCGACCCCACAGTCATTGCAGCAGCCAGCGGGAGAGAATGGACACCACAGCTCCCTCGGGAGGACGACAAGGGGACCGTGGTGTGTGTGTGTGTGTGTCAGTGTATGTGTGTGTGAGTGTGTGTGCAGTGCCATTAGAGCAGTCTATTTACTAGTCAACTGTCTAAACACTTGTGATAACATACAGTGGTGCAGCAGTACCCTACAGTACTCCAGGGAAGAGGGAAGGGAGACAAGGCGGTGCGGAGACTGGCTGATGCTGCTCAACATGGAGCCAAATGCAAGCTGTTGGGAGATCAGTTTGGGGTTTTAATGCCTTCTGCTGGGCACACTGACAAAAGACAGATCCTGAAACCACCAAGTCTCTTGCAGTTCTTGATATTTCAGGAATTCAGCAGCAGCTGTTAGAAAGTGAAATAATTTTGCTAAGTTCGAAGCTGTAATTAAGAGCAAGTGAGAGAGAGAGAGAGACAGTGACTGGGGTTCTCACGTTGCTTTTTGGTCAAGCGATTTTTCGACCAGTTGTCATACAGCCAGTAAAATGAAGTGATAATGTGCAACGGAATCCCTCATTTCCTCCCTGTGCCCTTTGTGTGTGTGTGTTTGTGCATCTGCGTGTGTACGTGTGTGTGTGTGTGTGTGTGCTTGTGTGTGTGGTCTTTGTCACAGTCTTTGCAGGTGCACTAGAGTGCACATATCCTATATTCATATCCTTATTCTATTCTGGCCAAGTGAACTCCCCAAGGAGAGCACCTGCCACAAAAGCACGCACACACACATACACACACACACACACACACACACCAATATGCAATGTTTTTGAGCCATTCTTGCCCATTTCCTCATGCTCTCTCCATTCTCTCCTTTGTGGCATCCATTGAGTCAATGACAGCTATGAGTTAACCCTCTCTCCCTCTCTCTTTCATTGTCACACTCTCACACACACACACACACACACATACACATATGCGCTCATGCACGTGCATTCACATACACACACAGACCCATACATACATACACAGATGGTGATTAATGGAGAGAACAATGGAGAAAACACACATGGAAGAGCAGGAAAGAAACCCACACCAGAGGGAATATAGGAACTGGAATGATATGAATGGGTATTGAAAATACAATGAACCCACAGGCTCAACAATGAAGGCCTCTAAACAAATTAACCAAGCAACGATCAAATGAATGCAGAGAAATAGGAATATAGCTATAAATGCATAGCACTTTATAATAATTGTTGCTGACAAGTTCTAAAAAAAATGGTGTTGAAAGTGTCCAAATGTTTTTGCCACAAAATGCCATGTTGTTCATCTCATCATATAAGCACTGAGGCAGTTTTGGACTAAAATGGTCTGCGCTCAAACGTCTTTATACATGACTATTTAAGGTCATACATTCCAAAATGGTGAGATGGGTAGAGATAGACAGACAGAGCCTGGCTGGTGCTGCCTAGTGTATTTATAGGCATTATCATCTCGCCTGCAACGCTGGCGATCTACGCTAAAGGCATGCTATTAGGTTACAGTGAGAGAATGACATCACAACAAAACGAGAGGGACAGATGATCAAGACGTTACGGTTCAGCTCTGATGTCAGGTCCTTGAATATACTTTGAAAACTGGATGTATAGGAACTCACTTTTGCAGATACTAGCAGCTGCTTACTTTCATCCAGTACACAATTTTAAAAGATGTGAAAGAGTGGAGGTGGGGAGTGAGAGCGAATAGGGGGGTGTGTCTGTGATAATGGATCCCCCATCTCTACTTAGGGGCGATAACAACTTTCTGATCGCAAAGCATTTAACGCTGTCAAAGGTTGTGATACGGTATATAAGATCCGCGTCACTGCTAGAATTGGTGCGTCAAAGGTGAAATACCTGTCTTGACATCACTGATTGAGGTGCGGCCTGAAAGTTTCAGCCCATAAAGAGCGGTGCAACAACGATTTTCCCCTTGAAGCGGATGCAGGACTTAATTCTAAACATTTTGAAATGAAGTACAGGATTAATGCTTTTTTGCTACATGGAAGCCATATAATCATGTTTCCAGCTGATGTGATTAAGTGCTGATTCACTTTTTAAAAGGGAGTTTTAAAAAGCCCACATTTTCACATCCAGGTTTTGAATGTTAGGAGTAGGTTGAAGGATGGTATGTAGGATTTGTCCTGTTGTAAGGGTAATAAGAGATTATTCTCCTCCTGCCTGATAATCAAACCACGAAGAGAGAGGGTGATGGAGGGATACATAGACAGAGAAAGGAGAGAGAGAGAGAGAGAGAAGGAGAGCTTTAAGTGAAGTTATGAGCAGAGGCAGGTGTGAGCCTGCAGTGGCATTATGCAAGAAGAAGTGACAATTTGGTTGTCACAGAGCGCTCTATAATCTACACCTGATTCTGCAGCCCTGCTCTGCCTGTTGGATACTACTCAAGGTATGTGTAGATGTAGGTGTGTGTGTGTGTGTGTGCGTGTGTGTGTGTGTGTCTATGCCGACATGTACATGCTTGTGTCTAGGTTGTTGTAACGAGGGATGGCGTTTGCAAGTGAACGATGTAAGTTTGTTCCTTTGGTTTCTGTGGAAGTGTGTCTTTGAGTGTGTGTATTTAAGTCGGTCTTGTTTCCATAGGCCTAACACAAAACAGAAGATCACACACGCATGTACACACACGCATGAATACACACATGCTTGTATGCACACATGTAGGTGTACACACTCACCTGCCACTACTTAAACTTGTAAATCATCACACACACACACACACACACACACACACACTGTCCTCTCTTCTTTCTGTCATCATCTCTTCTCCCTCACCTCTTTCACTCCTTTTCTCCAGCCTTTCTTACTCCGCTCTTTTCTCCTCTGTTCTCCACATCCCATTTACTCCTTGCTTTCCTCCACCATCTTCCCCTCCCTCCCCTTTCTCTTGTTCTAGAAAATTATTTTTCTTAAGTTGTTAAAAGCACTCTAAACAGAAGGGATCAGGAGAAGATACGCACAGCTTCTGTATAGCAGAAGATGAGAGACTGGATTGAATATGTTTATGCATTTTTTTACTGCAGATGATTGTCAGCTACTTAGCTAGTCTAGCAGTGTTGTTTTATGTTCAGTGGCTAAGCTGCATTTTCTATACAAAGCTGACTAAATGTGAAGTATGTAGCCAAGTTGATGAATGGTGTTTTACCTTCTATCTATTGTCATCTTTATTGTTCATGTTTTATTGTTGATAATTGTTGATAATATCCATAAGAAGAAAGCCCAGTCTATTTTTTAATGTGCTATCTAACTGATGTATAGTGTCTTATCTCTTCTATCCATTGTCAGATTAAATTGTCTGAACTGAAATTCACAGTCCGGTGTTCATCACACAATGCAGATAACACTTGTTACAGATATACTGTAAGTATGTCTGTACGTACGCGTGCACCTCAGTATTGCTTTGTGTGCTGTACACTCTGTGTTTGTGCATGCAAGTTCATTTGAAGACGAGGCGTCTCTGTGTTGAATAAAGCCTAACAGGCGAGGCTCAGGGCATGATAACAGGCGGTCTAACTGGCCAGTCTGTTACTGAGACCTGGGGATCTGTGAAACAGCCGAGACGCCAACACAGATTAAGCTGACGTGTTTGCAGAGGGGCACCCTGAGTCCACTTACACACACACACGCACACACACACACACACCCAAAGACACACACGCATATTGTCCAGTGACATCATAAGATAGAGAGCCAAAGGTTTGGATTTGACTACAAAAAATGAGTCGCACTAAGGTGAAAGGCAACATAATAAGAGGAGCGTGTGTGTGTGTTTGGATTGAGACGTTTATTCTGAGTGTGTATCAGTGGGTCACACATTACACATGCGCTCACATGTGCACACACACACACACACACACACACACACACACAGACACACTCCATACACTTAAAATCCAGTTGAAGGTTACAGTAGCTAACTCACAGACAGAAGACAAGTCTTGCCTTTCACCTAAAGACTAAAGGTTCTCTGTCTTTTCAACTATTAGCCCAGGGGCCAACAGATATGTTGTTAATGGGTAAAATAAATGGTTCTCCAATCATGGAGGGCGAGTGGTGGAGGTTATCATCCCTGGTGTAGGGGGAGAGAGGGAGAGACAGCCTAATTCCTTCCAGCTGCAAGGCGAGGGCTGTGTGTGTGTGTATGTGTGTGTGTGTGTGTGTGTGTGTGTGTGTGTGTGTGTGTGTGAGTGAGTGAATGTTCAGGGGCTAAAATGACAGATTTACTTGGCCCCTTAAACACACCAGACAGGCCAAGCTGCACATACTGTAAGAGAGGCCTTGTTAGAAGAAGAGGAGGCCCCTCAGACCAGACTGTGTGTGTGTGTGTGTGTGTGAGTGTGTGTGTGTGTGTTTAAGTGTATATAACTTGTTTTATTCATTTACTAAGACCAACTTACCTATTCTCTCTTTATCACTTTCTGTTTCTGCTGTTTTGGCCTGTTATCATTTTGCGCATGTGCGAAACATGTAACAGAGACATATTCTGTACACTTTACCTGCCGGTTTGTTTGTATGTGTGTGTGTGTGTGTGTGTGTGTGTGTGTGTGTGTGTTTAAGCTAAATATAGTAGCCTCAACACATACACTGTCTACACACACCCTTTCTCCCAAGTCCACTTAGTTCATTTCCTCACTTATGTAGTTACAGTAGTGGGACCGCCACAACCTCTCCTGCAAAGCCCACCTTGTGGCCAGAGGCACCTAGTTCACAGCCTCACACAAACACACACACACACACATACAAACACACAAACACACACACACACACACAAACACACAAACACACACACACACACACAAACACACACACCCTAAGTGGACTTCTCAGACCTATACGTTGCTCTTGGCCAGTGCTCCGCCAATACATATACTGTACGAGTGAGGTTGGCAGCACTTACTGTAGGGAAGCCACACATTTGGAAAAGGCGAGGAGGAGAGAGGGAGGGAGAGGAGGAGGAAGAGAAGGTGGAGGAGATTAGCGGTTCTCTTACACCGAGCTGTGCTGCTGTGTCAGGCAGCACTGATTATCGGGGAGGAGAGTGACATGGATCTGCTTTCGGAGCTACAGTATGACTTAAAGCGGTAATCTGCGAGATTGTTGTTCTTTGTTATTTTGTTGACATCTTCGGCGCTAAGCGGTGGCTGCTGTGGTGTTTCTGCACTGCACTTCCCACAGATCGCTTGGCAGTCACGCGGTGCGGCCGGCGCCGTGACGTCTTTGTGACACAACACTGGCTCGCTTATTCTGATTTGTTATTTTTCATTTTGAAGCGGTAATCCACAAGATCCACATTTCTTTTTATTTTGGCGACATCTTCACGCCTGTTCAGCCAGGGTGGCTATCGCCGCTCATGCTAACTACTGACTTCTTCTTCTATTTATTCCAAACGAACCGCTGTTGCTGCTGCCAGAAATGTAAAACACATCACTTCCTCTGCACCGGAGGATTTTTCCTGGGAAAGACCTACAGACACCGATTTAGAATATATATCCAATTCATGAACTGTATATATGTTGAATCATATTGTGTCATTTGGTGATAGAGAGTAGCATAAGTAGACATTTATTTATATGAAAATGTTGTGGATTATTATATAAACATAACATAACTCTGCCATTACCACAATCCTACCATAACCTCTTTCGATAAGGTCCAATACTCCATAAGGTCAAACAAGAATGCGCACACACTGACACACAGTCATTCACAAAGACACACACACACACACACACACACACACCATCATTTACAGGCCTTTGGTATGAGGAGACCATGAGCTCATGTAAACCTGATAGCCGGGGTACAGTGGAAAGATACTGATCTCACTTCAGAACAGACATGGACACAGCGACGGGCACACACGCCACACACACACATACACACACACACACACACACACACACACACACTTACATACAGTACACAGATGTTAGTGCACAGAAACATATCAAGCACATATAACCACATATGCACAGGCGCATGGATGCTACACTTACACAAGCATGTGCATACCCACACACACACGCACACACACACATCCCACTAGCCCAAAATACACACACAAAGGCACACACATGTGGTCCCTCAGAACATATGTGCACACGTATGCTTGCAGACAAAAAAAATGAGAGGGGGAGCAGAGAAGAAAATGCACAGGGTATAATTTTCCACAATCAGCCTCCGCTTGAAACAAGCAATTAGGGGGAATGTGCAGAGCATCCCCTTGTGCTGGGGGAGGCTTGGTGTGCGTGTGTGTACGTGTGTGTGTGTGTGTGTGAGTGTGTGTGTCCATGTTTGTGTAGACCTTTCGTCTCCTCCTCCAGGTCTTTCTTGTGGTTGGGTAGGGTGGTTCAGGGGCAGCGCACAGCAAATTCGATAATTCCACCACCAAATGGGCCAGAGCATGCCCTCATGTCACATATCCTACAGAGCATTACAATGCATTGTATTTGCTGCACTTGCTCTAAAATAAATGATAACTGCAATAAATGGCTCTAAAAACAAATAATGTACAGCATGTCAAACTGTCATTTACAGTAAAGTAAAGTAAAGAGTGTCAAATTGTTTTCAGATTATGTTGCATTAAAACCAGGTGCATATGAAATTAATTTAAAAGGTGATATCCATTGATGGCCAAACTTTAGATGAGGTTTGGAAACTTATTACCTCACATAACTGCCTTGGATACCTACTTACTTATTATCAGATGGGGATTTCAGTTTTTTAATGCAATCAATTTATATGTAAAGTATTTTGAATAAATTGTAATAATAAGATATATATATATATATAGATAGATAGATATATAATAAACAACAATAAATAAATCCTATTAAATATGATAGAATAAATAGAAAACAGAAAAGAGAAGAGATCAGAACTTAATTGTCTAAATAAGCTTCCATACTTTAAGCCTCAGTATAAATGCAACAGAAGAGAATAGAGCAGGATAGAACAGAATAGAACCAGGGATGTAGTGTCAGGTAAACCCACCTAAACTCAGTTTATGCACCTTATTATTTTCAGAATGAAGTTTAGTTTTGTTTATAGGCTGACAAAAATCTGGGATACATTCATTAGATAAATTCACGTCAAACTGATACAATTATGAAAATGAAGAGAAGAGAAGAGAAGAGAAGAGAAGAGAAGAGAAGAGAAGAGAAGAGAAGAGAAGAGAAGAGAAGAGAAGAGAAGAGAAGAGAAGAGCGGAACAGAAATATATTGTCCTAAGCAGCTGGGTATTTGAAGCCATGGCAGTTGGAAGTTGGAGAAACACAAGCCTTAATCCCAGAGGTGGAGTTTCCTCCTTCAGGTTCCTTCAGGAGGGAAAAAGAACAGAGCGCACTCTTTTATCTGTGTGGTCCACCGGCTCAGCTTTCTCTCCCTCTCTCTCTCTCTCTCTCTCTCTCTCTCTATCTATTTATCTGTCTCTGTCCCTCTTTCTCTTTTTCCCTCTCGCCATGCCTCGCTCACAGTTCACAGATGCGGCTTGTTCTCTGTTCAGGTGTGTGTGTGTGTGTGCGCGGAGGGGTTGAATGTGTGTGTGTGTGTGTGTGTGTGTATGTGCGTGTGTGTGTGAAGTCTGATCTCCTCCCCTGAGATGCCCCCCCCCACCCCTCCTCCCCCCTCACCCGTAGGACCTGTCCAACACACCTCATCCTATTAGCACTAATTAATTATATTTGTGCAAAAACCCCACACTGATACCGAACCCGATATTCCACAGCTGTTTCATTTGCACCTCCCTCACCTTTTTGCGCATCCGATGCCCTTTGACCCTTCTCTCTCCCTGTACATGTTTTAGAATCCACCGCTCGTAGACGCGCAACACACACGCACATGGGTTCTGTGTGTGTGTGTGTGTGTGTGTGTGGTAACAGGATACGCGGCGGCTGCTATCAGCTTACAGCCTCGTCCGCCTATAGAATAGACACCACTGTTTGGCCTCCAGATCGCTTCAATACATTTCCCCGTTCCCATCCAAAATACACGGCGGCCACATTTTACCCCGCTCGAAAACACGCATACTCAAGGGGCATGATTATTTTCTTACAGGGCACTTCTGCCTAGCATGTGTGTATGTGTGTGCGAGTCTGTGTGTTTATCTTAGATTAATTACCAAGGCCTGTGCGCCTGTGTGAAGAAGTGAGTGCGTGGTGCGGGTGTGAATGCACGTATATCTGTGTGTGTGTGTGTGTGTGTGTGTGTGTGTGTGCGTGTGCAAGCGCGCTGCGTTCTGGGGCCAGGTTTATCGAAAGCCGCCGTCCCTCGGATAAACACACGAGCCCCGACAAGATTCTCCAAAGGAGGAACAAGGTGTCATGGGAGATAGAGGGAAAATAATCGTCCCGAGGTCAGACCGGGAGAAAAGAAAAGCGAGGAGAAGAGAGGAGCAACATCGGAGGAAAATAAACGGCAGGTGTTTGAGGGGATTTAGCGCGGCGCTCGGAAAAACGGGAAGCGGGTTCACGCGGAGGAGGAGGAGGAGGAGGAGGAGGAGGAGGAGGAGGAGGAGGAGGAATTCCACATTCTTGGGAAAGACTAGCGTCAGGGGTACTTTGGAGTAGCGAAGACTAAACGTAAACCTCTCTCTATTGTTATGCTACGCTAGCCTGGAAAAGCACGGGCTAATTCAATAAACATTTACTGCTTGAACAACCGGGCGCTCGCTCCTATACTGCAGCCTGCGGACTCGGGGAGAACGGAGTGTGCCCAACATGGAAGCGGGATGGAGGGCGGCTGGGTTTTTGCTCCGTGGGCCGGTATTAAAATGAAGTGCTTGCGGCTGCTGTAGAGAGCCAGGCATCTGATATGGGGTCTGTGAATGGGAGCAGTAAAGGAGGGAGAGTCATTCCACCTCCTCATTTGGGGGAATTACGGTGACAAAGAGCAGACCTGGCCAGACCAGCAGCATCCTGTGATACACACACACACACACACACACACACACACACGCACACGCACGGGCATGCACGCACAGACAGACACACTTCTGCATTTCTGCACACATGCATGCAAGGGCACACACACACACACAGAGGAATTCTCTGACCTTCGATGTCTATTCAAATGTATCATCCAGTGACACAGCAATGCAAAATGATCTCTGCATTAAAGTTCCCTTTCTGAGCTAAAAACTAGTACCATGTTTCAATAAAACTCTGTGGTCCTTTCCTAGCAAGACCACAGATTAGAATAGGAACACCTCGCAAACCACAGACTTGCTTTGTAGGAGAGAAATTCCCAGAAATTCCCCAAAGCGGAAAAAAAGACCAAAAAAAACAACAACCCCAAAACAAAACAAAATAGGGCAACGCGGGGAGAAGAGGAAAAAAGGCTGCCGTGCCCCGAGTCGTTCTTCCCGGCCGCTGTGGCAGAAACCCACAGAGCGACGGCAGTACCTGCTTCCCAGGCCTGGAAATACGAGCGCTCCCAAAATAAACCTTTAACTCTTGCCACCAGGCAAAAATGGGCACTAAATGGGGTTTTCAAAACAGCAACAGCTAAAAATACAATATTGGTGGAGTGTGAGGTCCAGCAGCTGTGTGTGTGTGTGTGTGTGTGTAAGGGAGAGAGAGGGAGAGAG
>NC_136010.1:7854068-7876568 GCF_048128805.1 Centroberyx gerrardi
TAAATAAACAACAGTATTTCCCAAGTCAGCAAAAACAGCCTATTCCTCTGTGTGTGTGTGTGTGTGTGTGTGTGTGTCTGTGTGTGCATGCTTCCTTCCTTTGGCTTCCTGAAGGTGCAACATCCCCCCACCAAATAAACTCTCTCACACACACACATATACACACACACACACACACACACACACACACACACACACGCAGCCTGTGTCTCGTCATCTGTGAAGAAATAATGGAATTATATATATTTTCTCCCCTGCGCGCGGCGAAGCATCAAAGTTCAGTGCTGTGATAAGTTGCCTGTGTGCTTTGCCCCTGGCCATAACGGTGTGTGGTGTTTTCCTATTACTGGCATGTCCTGTTTCATAGATGGATGGACCTCGGGCTGACGTCTGCCACTGCCTCTGCCTCTGCTCTGCTCTGCTCTCCGTGTTATTACCGAAATCGATGTCCATGTCTGCCGCCATTTATTATCCCCCCACCACCCCAACAAACAACCCCCCCCCCCACACACACACACACACACACATTTACACACACACACACAACATAAACTGAAATGAGATGAAGGGGGGATATTGGGAAGTTCTATAGCATGGAAATTCTGCTGGGGTTGTGAATCTCTGAGTGTGTGTGTGTGTGTGTGTGTGTGTGTGTGTTTGAGAATACACTTTTGCCACTAGAAAAGCAATGGTTTGCTGATTTTGTAAAAGTTTAGTAATGTTGTTTTACTCACATTTATTTGCTGTGTGTGTGTGTAACCCAACACTTATATTTGCATGTTTTTCATAATGTGAGATCATCATAACAAGGCCAAATGAGCAGAGCTAATGAACACCAAATTTAGTAAAATAACCTGCAGTTCTATAACACAAAATCTGCTCATACACAGGTGCAACCATTCAAGTAACATTTCTATCCCTGCATAAGACATTGCCACTGTAAATGCAATTATACAACGGGAAGTAATTTGATTGGCATTCCAGCAGTGCTGATAATTCCCATTAAGCACAGCTAATTGTGCTTCAGTGGTTGCTATGCCGACTCTTATGGCAACCAGGGAGCTAGTTAGCTGTTTTTTTGGGGGGGTTTTTTCTCCTGTTTTTATCATTACACATTTATGCTATTTTGTAGAAAACTTTCCAGACAGCACACATGCATTGGCAACTGTATTACAAAAGCCATAATATTCGACAAGGACGTTCTTTATTATTATGGGCACAACAGTGATGCATTAGATATGTGGCACAGCCAAACCATTTCAATAGGCTAGCTCACCATCTAAGCTAAGTGTCTATGCATCTCAATAGTAATACGGTCGGACTGTTTTCGTCACATTCGTAGATAAGTCATTGCGCCTCCTGGTGGCAGAAAAGTCTGAATTGTATGCAGTCCCCTTGAAGCAGAAGGACAAGGCATGACATGAACAGCGGCCAAAGTAAAAAAGAGGGATATTTTCAAGAGCTCTATCTGTATATCAATGTGTACTTGCATGTGTGTGTGTGTGTGAGAATGTGTGTGAGTGCGTGCGTGAGTGTGCACGCTTGTATGTGTATATCTGTGTACGAGTGTGTGCTTGGTTTTATGTGTGTGCAAGTGAGCGTGTGGTTATATGTGAATGTGTGTGCATGTGTATGTGCGTGCCCTCGTGCATGTGTGTGTTATGTGTGTGTGTTGTGTGAGGGAAGCATCTCAGCCGAGCCCCTGCAGTGCTCCGGGCCTTCTGTCCTCCCCTCATAACCTCACAAAGACGCTAATAAGCCCCCCGATGATGGACGCTTATGGATTTCTGCGCCGCTAATTTCCGTAACTATCACTGTTTGAAAGATAGCTGGGGGATTTAGCAGAAGGGGCCAGGAGAAGGCCCCCTTGTATTCCATGGGAACACAAGAGCTGTATTATGCGATATAAAAAAATGGAACGTCCCCCCTTTTCTCTCCCTCAGGCCAAGTCCAGTGATATTTATCTACACACAGTCACATGAGACCATTATGTTTATGGAATATCAAATGCAGTCCTGCACTGTTGTATTGAGCTGAGGCCTGGTAATTACCAGGGGGATGCACAGGTTTTCTGCCACAATCCGCTCTTTCAGAGGTGACATTTGAACTTTGGTTAATAGTTTCAGATAGATTTGTGTGGCCCGCCGAGCTGCAAGTCCAATAGCTTACTACTGTTACAGTTAAATGTATCGGCAGCAAATGGCTTGATGGCAGCGCCGGTGTCACTCTGATAAACATGCACAGAAAAAAAAAACATGATAAAACAACTTGGATCCCAATTCTTAAAAAAAAAAAAAAAAAAAAACAACCCGTATGGTGGCTACAAAATGTATTAACTTTCTCACATTGATTAGCTAATAGATTTCCTATCAAGCATCCAGCTCTCCAAGAAAGAGGAGTTTGTCATTCCGAGGCCGTAGGCCCCAAAAATCCCTTAATTACATTGTAAAGACAAATGCAGGCGAACTCCTGTAACCCTATCCCACGCAGCTGAACTCAACACCGGCCTTGAGCCCGGGCATCGCCTGATAAAAACAATGAGCCCGAGAGCAGCACTCTTGACATGTGTACCACGTAACAAAATGGCTTCACATGCAGACGTTCCTCTCGCTGTGTAAGCCGGGGGTAATGCTATATGGCTGTTTGCACTTCCCCTTTAAGAGCCCTTTAATTCAGGTCATTTACAGCCTTGTCAGTATCCAGTTGTGTTGTCATGCCTGTTCTCTTCTTTCCACGGGCTTTCAGGCGGAGGTGGAGATATCCACACATGCCGTAGTCTCTAAAAAAGTGAATGTGGAACAGGTTTTGCCCCCACTCCACCACTTACTGCTGAGTCCAACCCTAAACACCATCCATCACTGCCTGTCATATCAACATGCTACAGAGCTCACTGGATACGCCGGTCTACCTGGGTCAGACCACATGCACAGTAGCATGGGACGTGTGTGTGTGTGTGTGTGTGTGTGTGTGTGTTTATGTACTGTATGTGTGTCTTCTCTTCCACTTGCATTAATTAATTTGTCATCACCGGTTATCCCCCCTGCCTTCACCTCTACAGTGGATCCTCCCTGTGCTCCGGCCGTGGTACAGCGGGTTTCGCTACCTGGGCCTTTTTTTTTTTGCGGGGGCGGTCGGGGGCCAACTTTCTGTCAGTGAGGAATGTAATTAGGGAGAATTAAGCGGCATGGGGCTACGGGGGAGGTCAGGAAGAGCTGGCAGGGTCGAGGCGGGTCACTACCAAGCATTCTCTCCCTTTCTCCCCTTCTCCCTCTCTTACTCTTCTCTTGTAAGACAGGGTCAGGGTGAAGAGGTGTCATATTTAGCCCTCTGCTACACTGTGGGAGGCAGATACAATAAGCCGGGGATTCTTTCTCTCTCTGCTCCTCTCTCTTTCTCCAAGTCTACTGTCTTTCCCCCCCCTCTCCCTTGTTCACTTTGCTTTATTGTTATTCCTCTTTTAATGACTCCTCGATTCGTTCGACCTCTGTCTTCTTCTACGTCTTCTTTTCAAGTCCCCTCTCCAGCTCCTGCTGTCTTTGGCATTTTCTTTTTGACCTCCTTAACCCACTCTTTGCACTTGACTCTCATGCTTAGTGGTTCAAAGTCTCAGTTGACACTCATAGTCTGGCTGCGAAAAACATCAAAACTCTACTAGACAGAAACTGTTAGCTATAAATGCTGAAAGTTTGTCACCAGGAGGCTCTAATATGGTATAAAATGACGGGCTATATCATGCTGACACTGCCTCCCTATGTCTCTATAGCATGGTGTAAAGTAGACCACATAAAAGACTGCAGGTCGCTAAGCTGGTGGCTGAAAAAAGGCTAAATGACCTGGGATTTACAGTGCAAAATCTGACCACAAAAAAGAAAAACATAAACAAAAAAATGAATGTGCGAGTGCTGGCACAGATATGTGAAAACTACTATTCTAGGACACAATTTCCCACCAGAAAATTGTCAACAAAGAAAGAAAGAAATAGTGAATACAGCATGCTTTGGTGTCCCATGTAAAGCCATGGAGTGGAGAAACACAGGCATGCAGGAGATACTTCTGCTGCTCTAAAATGAGTGTCATATATCCCAATGACTGCAGACATCTGCAACGCAACCCTGGGAGGATAGGTGTGTATGTGTGGATGACACAGAGAGTGTGTGTGTGACATGAAAATTACGTGTGTGGGCCATCAGCGATAGTGTGGAACAGCACCGAGGAAAAATCTGGCAGAAAGCCGCAAAACAGAAAACCTCCAAACTGACTGAACAGCCCCTAGCCATCTGACAAACTGGGAGGCCTGGATTACTATAAGACTCTGTGTGTATATTTGGGCCTGTGTGTGTGTACGTGTGTGTGTGTGTGTGTGTGTGTGTGTGTGTGTGTATGTGTGCTCCAGCAGAAAGTCTGCCTAAGTGCTTGTGGATGACATAATAAAGACAGGGAGTCCTCGGGGTAGAATACACTGGATAAACTGAATACACTCCTCTTACTGTCTCGATTTCAGTGCACACACACATACACACACACGCACATATATACACACACACAGTGCAGCTGGGTGTTTTTACTGAATGTATGCACAGAGGGGATTTCCCCACTCATCTCCTGTTCTGTCTGTCTGTCAGAGGGCTACTCATTCGCTAACTCACTCCACCTATCTCTCTCTCTCTCTCTCCCTCTCTCTCTTTCTCTCTCTCTTGGGCCTTCTCCTCTTGCGCTGTCTCTGCATCTCCCTCTTTGTTTTTGGCTCTCTTTCTCTCTCTTGGCTCGGTCTCCTTTTCCCCTCCCTGTCTCTCTCTTACTCAGCCATCGAAAATCCTCATCCTCTCTCTCTCTCTCTCCAGTCTTCATCTGTCGCTTCTCCTCCATTTTCTCTCCCTCTCTGGTTGTCTTTCTGTCACCTTCTTGTCCCACTTTTCTCTGTCTTTGTCCGCCTCCTCCTTTCCCAAACTAATGGAGGATGGCGCTGCTGTCCCGTAAGAAACTCGTATCGTTAAAAAAGTCGACTTTTAAGGAATTTAGAAAAACGGGATTGTTTTCAAACTGATGGCTATGCACTTTTGAAATTCTAGCATGGCACTGGCCCTAACATGCTCCACCTATGAACCGTCAATTCAAATAAAAGCTTGAAAATGTGAATTAAAAGCCTTTTTTTCCATGACAGCAGCGATAGTCTCTGAGAATTCCTCTGTGATCTAACCAGGGATTTACAACAGCGCAGTGAAAACAAATACCTCTTTTCCTTCCTCTCTCCTCCCCACCTCTCTTTTTCTCTCTCACTTTCCTTAAAAAATGATGAGATTGACAGGCAGCGGTGTATTCGCACTCTCTCCTCTCCTCTGTTCGCTTACGGCAACCTCCAAATCCTCCGGGGGGAGAAGCGGAGGGAGCGAACGCTACAGAGGGAGAGGAAGGGGTTAGAGAAGAGAGAGTCCCAGAGTTTGTGTTGTGTCTGCTGGATCTAATAAGGCTGTGGATGGGAAAAGAAGACGACTGGCTAGACGGAAAGCGAGAACGAGACAGAGGGATATTTCATGAAGGTTAAATCGTGCCAAGTTCCATCTCCACACACCTGGGTAGGAACTTTTTCTTAAAGGAGATATCCTCCATTTGAAAAATAAAATGACCAAAAATGATTGATAGCACAATCAATCACCGACTGGATCCCTATATTATATAAATATTGAACGATGAAGTTCAGGTAATGTGTTTTCACTCAAAAATAGAATATATAGCATTTTGGACACTCAAAAAAACACTTGAAAAACGCAGCCTGGCTTGTAATTCTCAATTTCATGAGCTCCCCAGGTGATACCGGAGTCATATGAGCAGGGCTTTACATTACAAAATGAAAACACTAAAAACAATCATTCCAGTAGTCATATTATTAGCCTTGCATTTGTGTGGGCACAGGCACATGTAGGCCTATCTTGGTCCTATTGGGTTTAAACGCTGCCATCCCTCCACAACGCCTCCCATCTCCATATGTTGTGTGGAACAGCTGGAGAGAATTACAGCTATGTAAGGTCTTGGAAAGCGACCCAGAGGTTTTTTGAAGAGACAAGCCAGATTTAGGCCTAACATATAGTGTTTTAGACCATAATTACATACGTATAGGCTGTGGACCAAAATAGAAAATGCCTAGTAAAAAGCATAATTGGGAAGAAGTGCCACTGGTGCCATACATTGGGACTTGTGGTGGAAAGAGGGGATTTTTTTTTTTTTTTTTTTTTTTTTTTGCCTCAAGTGGTTTTTGAGTAATCTATAAATCCTCTTTTGAAAATGCATGTCATTGAATGTGAATGGGTGAAATCGGGATAAATTATTCATTATTTAGGTGCTGTTCATAATTATTCATTACTATGTGAATTAAGCCTTGCCTAGCAGCTTTCATTGAGAAGTTGCAGCAGAACCAAATTCAACATATTACACTCACTTAGACTAGACTGGTAATTCATCAAATCTGGGTAAAAAAAGGCATTTGCATGGTTTTAAGTAAAATGAACAAGTGCGGTTCAGGTTTTATCTTAATATTTCAATAATGTAGATAGATATATCATCCAGGTCTTCAACTCTCACCTTCCTGTTTCTGTCATGAAGCCTAAGCTTGCCATTCATTTTTTGCAGCTCAATCTTACGGCTGAAGTTAAGGCCACAAGTAGTAACACACACACATACACACACACCAACGCACGCACGCACGCACACACACATATACGTACATGCGCTAACGAGTATCATTACGCGACGGATGGTTGTATGGGATGGTGTTTCCGTAGTAACAGTGGGGGGATATTGGAGCCAGACGTGTGGAGCTGACAGGGGCTAGTGATAGGGATGGGTGTCAGTCACGTCCCAGGGGTCCACACACACACACACACACACACACACACACACACACACACAACCTTATCTCTCACCCTCTTGCTCTCTTTTGCACACACTCTCACACACACAGATGAGTGTGATTTGATGTGCTGTAGCAGATGTAAGCGGACACCCCCATTCTCCTCAATGAAGATATATTCCTGGCCAGGGGTGGAAGTGGGGCTCTGACTCTGCACCTTTACCATGCGGGGCTCAGTCCACATCTGCTTCCCATCAGCCACAAGGCTTACCTTTTTAAAGCGGAGGCGAGGGCGGGCGGGGGGGGGGGGGGGGGCGGGGGGGGCAGTGTTCAGTTTTGGCTTGATTCAATTACTCGCACCACCGTGAGAGAACATTCCCCCTCGGGCGTCTGCGTGTGTGTACGTGCGCGCATGTGTGTGTGTGTGTGTGTATGTGTTTGTGCAGCAAAGACACATCACTGCCCCAGATTTCGTATCGGTTTTAGAGTGTGTGTGTGTGTGTGTGTGTGTGTGTGTGTGCGCAGGGTTTGACAACAAGGATCGCCCGATGGCCCGGGGGCAGTAAGACTTTTGCCTGTCCAGTCACTTGGGCCCGAAAAAAAAAGTTTCTTCATCTTACTATTTCTTACTCGGTGATAAGCCTGTTATCTTTGCCTCTCTGCTCCGCCATTGGCCCACTCTCCTCTCTGTTGCGCTGTTTCTGACCAATCAGATCGGTCGCCACCTCAGACTTACTCAAGAAAAATACTTTTTCTCTCTTTGTGGATGAAGCTGTTTCTTGGGTTGAAAATGATGAATCAATCCCGTTTGCTGGCATTTTCCGAGTACGGTGGAAAAGAGCTTGGCAGAATTTTCTGAAGGCACCAACAATTACCACAAACACTCACTCAATGCCCACGACAAGAGCCGGCAGCACATAGCCTGCTTGTTGGCAAAGCTGGTAGCTGACAACCCCTCATCAGGTCCCATTAATATAAAATGGATGAATAGAAACCAGACAGAATTTCCCCTCTGGTTTATGTTATTTTCATGTAACTGCTGGTTACAATTACAGAAAAGCTTCAGTTAGTTATGAGAGCTCATCAATGAATAGAATGAGTGCAACCAGAAACAGTCTGAGTTGTTAACCATCACACATTTCAAATGTATTCATAATCAATCAAATGTTGACTTTCTGTTGTTTATTTTTCAGCCATTTTTCTGGTGTATATTGAGAACTGTCAGTATCATACATTTCATAGTGATAAATTACTTAAATGTATGAAAAAGTGGTTATTTTCATTTTTGTCTGCTGGGACAATGAAAACATATTAGGACTCTGACCTACAAGAAGTAGAAAAAAATCGTAACATTGAACCCTATATGCGTAAGGTATAGATTTACATAAACTCTGCTGACTTTATCACTTGACGAGAAGAGAGAGTCCTATAATTGGATTTTTCATAATTTCCCCTCCTCCTCCTCGTCTTCTCCAAACTATGTGACATTTCCATTTTAATAATGTCATACTGATAAGGAGCGAAGGTTAGGCGAATACGGGGCGGGATTGACGCACTGCCTTATGTTGCACTCCTCCATCTTGTTCAGTGAATACACTTCTACATGATGACAGAGATGCTGCCTGTTGTTCATCTTTCTGTCGCTCACTGGGTTTAAGCATGGGATCATGTTCTGCAGACAATACGGACACACGTGCACCTGGACACTAGAGTTTGACCAATATGGGTTTTTAAAGGCAGATACTGAAACTGATATTTTTGGGATGAAGGTGCCAATAGCTGATCTTTTGTAGCGTATACTAAAATTCAATTTTCATGCCAAATAAACCCCCCAAAACTAAAAAAAACGTCCAAATGTTCAGCGTTTCCCCCAGAACTGTATTGCTTACAGGGTGGAAAAGCCTCAGAAACAGCATTTAGATCATCATGGGACACTAACACTCTCCATTGAAACCCATACTAATGACACTGAGTTTTACAAAGTGCCGTCTCTGAAGCTTCTGAGTAAAATCACATCTTCACCTCCATTATATCAGCAATAGGCAACACTGACTAACCATTATCAGATTTTTATTCAAACGGCCTGATATATCAGCAAACCAACATATCGGTCTAAACCTACTGGACAGCCATATATGAATATCTATATACACATTGTGCACACTCACAAACATTCATACACATACCTGTATACATGAAAATATGCATGTACTCACACACACACACACACACACTCCGTCCTAGCCCTCCCTCTCTGTGAGGCGTGCTGTGAGTTTGAGAGAGTGACTGCCTGGTGGGTTAACTTTGAGGGGGGGGGGGGGGGGGGGGGGACTGGTGTCTGAGACAGTGAACAATGGCCAAACTGTTGAGCAGCGACTCAGCTCGGCCCAGAGGATTTCCTCCTCAACCCTGGACCACCTAATACTATATGACACGCTACATGTCGGGGAGAGAAGACACGCAGGAAAAAAAAAAAAAAAAACAGAAAAAGAGAGATATTCAGGTAAATTCTATGCAGTTTTGTCTGAGCTCACAAAAAAAAGGGGCCTTTGCCAGTCTTGTAAAAAAAAAAAAAAAAAAAAGAAAAACTGGAGCTTGTTGTCGTGCAGCTGAGGGCGATCTGACATGTTTAAGAGGGACATTAATAGGCGGGGGGCAGCCTCCAGCCGGAGTCTAGATACAGCATGCCCACTGGTGATGAAAGAAGCGCACCCGTTCTCCATCGTCACCGAAATCCCCGCTTAGTTTTTATTCCCCTCAAATAAAACGGGGGCTTGCAGATTGGTAGCAGTTGTTGGGAGAGAGAATGTGTGTGTGAGTGTGTGTGTTTAAGGGGGGGGGGGATAGACAGACAGACAGACAGACAGCCAGACAGATACAGTACACACACACACCACCATCAAATTCACTATCTGACCCAAACAGGGGCTCTCTTCCATCGCTTCCATCCCCATGCAGCCACAATGCTTTTACGCCATAAATCAGCAGTGAAAGCATCTCTCTGTGCAGCAGTTTGGAGAGCCAGGTAGCTCGCTTCCCCTCTGCATCACACGTCTCCCGCCTAGGGCCTGCCGCAGCCTTTAGCGGCCCTGCTAACCAGACACAGATGCGCATGCACAACTGACAGCAGATGGAGAGCACGTCACACACTGCGTCGGTCCTGGACGCCGTCGTTTCCTTTGAGGTGAGATGGTTTTATAAGCCCCCGATTCGGTTTTTTTTTTTGTTATCACTCCTACACCTTTTTTTCATTTTCTGCTGTGTTTTTATTGGTTTTCGGTGTGTAAAAATGACTCATCTCAGTTTTGTCAGTGCGTGTACGAACGAGGCATGGAAGGATGAAGCAGATGTGGAGGCATCTTTCTGGTAGCATAATAAGCCCTTTCTTTAAAGCATTGACAAATAAATCGATAAATAATTCACAAATGCTTCGGAAGGAGTCACGGTTGGATCGTAAACGCTGAAATATCTCTTAATCGTTGTGCACACATTAATAAACTTGAAAATGTTTTGTTATTAATTTAGAGTGATGTACAGGTCCAATTGGATAAACTCAAAAATGCAAGCTGTTTTTTGTAGTTCCTCAAAAGTTAACAATTTTGAGATACAAGGTTTTCACCCGACAACATCAATATATTTTTAAGAATCATAAATTCCCTGTGATTCACGGTTTACTGAAATCCATATTTAAATGTCTGCATGAATCACTTTGTAAAGCATTTGTAACCATTTATTTCCCATTTCTTCCTTTTCTGTCCTCCACTCTGATCTGCTATTCTCTTCTCTCCTCCTGTCTTGAATCTAGCCTTCCTCACCTCTCTCCTCCTTCACCTCCTCTCCTCTCCTCTCCTCTCCTAACCCCACCCACCCTAAACACACACACACACACACACACCCAGGTTGTCCCGCGGTGGGCAGACAGGGCTTAGGCCGGGGATAAGAGAAAGTGCTTGGTAGACGACGCGGGCTAATTTGTAAAAGATACAGCGGCTGCATGGCTTTCCAAGGCGCTGTGGGGGAACCAAAACATTCAGCAGTTGTCCAAACAGATTCCTCTCTCCACTCCGCAGTGGACGACACGGCACTGCTATTATTTCCCCACACATGCATGCACACACACAGACACACACATAGGCACACACACACACACACACACACACAAACACACAGGCTCTCTCTTTCCTCCGGCGAAGGAATTTATTTTGCTTGGGGTGATTGCTGTGTCTGCAACTTTTGAAGCCTTGTTAATGAATTTGAAACGGGGTCACGCCGGGATTGATGGGTGAGAATTATGTGTGTGTATGTGTGTGTGTGTGTTGTAGGAAAGAGATGTGAGGCGGGGAACTATTATGAGATCAAGCTAACTAAGCACTCCTTTTGTTTGAATGTAATGTCTGACATTTTTTTGACGAGACGACCCACAAAGGTAGATTTGATCAATATGTGATCCGAGGCCAAATCTGAGGCACGGCTATGATAACATGACTGTTACTACTAGCATTTAGGTAAACCCATGTGTATGTAAGTGTGTATGTTTGTGTATGTGTGTGTGTGTGTGTGTGTGTGTGCATACATGTGTAACTTTCCCATATTTGCCTTCCTGCAGAGTGGGAACTGAAGGGCAATAAGCAATAGGGGGCGCCTGCACACAGCAGGACATGCAAGTAATGCCATAGCATCCAGTATAGGACACATGCACAGTGCGCGCGCACACACACACACACACACACACACACACACTGTGACAGGGGAAAGTTGTGTATGTAAACCTTTTGTCATCCATGTCATTCTGTTCATCTTATTTTCAATTAAAATGTGATTTGATTGCTGTATAAGTTCACTGTGAGACTAAAAATAGTGTGATATGACAATTATTTGAAGGTTTTTCATTATTTTCCCCCTAAAAGATATTCAAACATAACATATATATATATAACATAACATATTCAAACAGTAACTATAACCCTGGTTGAGTAATACATCACTTCATCATCATTATAACTTCAGCAAAATGTTTTCTGGCACTGGTTTCTGGGCACTAGCTGTGTGTTTGTGTGTGTGTGTGTGTGTATGTCTATGTGTGTGTGTGTGTATGAGTGCGTGACCACCACTGCCCTCCCCATATCTGTCTCCCATCGCTCTGTCTTATCACGGCCCACACACACCTCAGCGTTGCCTCCTGTGATTGTGTAAAAAGCCTGGAGTTTTTTTCCCGCGGCAGAGAGACAAGGAGAGGAAGAGTGAGTCTAGTTGTTTGTGACAATGCCAGGGCGAACGGGTGCCGCGGCGCTCGGGAGATTCTGTTGTTATAGGGACAAAACAAATAAAGTTTCACCCATTCAAAGGATGACTCGGCTCAAGAGGGTCAGGGCGAGCTAATTCCTTTGGAAAACAATCAACTGCCATCTTGTTTTCTCCCTCCGGCAGCTGTCTTGTGTTTTTGCTTTGATAACACTGACGGCCATTTTGGAAAACTCCCCATTAACTGGCACTAAGGTCAGGGGTCAGATGAGAGAGTGGCTACATATTACTAGAAGAGTATCATGACCAAGAAACCGGCTCACACTGAAACCTCTAATATCTCCTTGGGTGTGTGTGTGTGTGTGTGTTTGATTTTGAGCCTGATCAATAAAGCTTTATAAACCTTGTATGTTTCATCATATTGACAGTGCATCTTTGCTAGGAAAACAATACTCCATAGTTGAAGGCTTGGGTAAAAGTTAAAAATATGATTGCTTTTTTTCTTGGAATATTGCAGCTTGCAGGTTGCCAGTTCATTCTTGGGTTGCCATGTTGTGTGAAAGCAGCGCTCACAGTTTCTCCCCCCTTCCCAGTGAGAGTCGGTCCTTTTAACTCGTGTTAACACTGGAAGTGGCTGTGCTAGCAGGCTCAATACATAGGTCAGCCAGGATAACCCCCATATCCTGATCACTGACACAGAGTGCCCTCTGGAACACAGGCCAGCAATAAAAAAGGCTTCAATGAGCTGCTGCAAACCAGACTGCGAGGCTCGTGTGGCTAACTGGGACAGAAGCTGTAATGCTGTAGAATGAAGCTATAAGCTACTGTAGAGGGAATGGGATGCTGGGTGTTTTCTTAATGTGTGAATGATGCAGTGTGTTTGGCTACTGACAGCTAATTATGAATAAAAAGCTGAGTATTAATAATTAATTGGCTAGTTAATAATAATTTGTGTGAGTGTGTGTGTCTGTGCACATGGGTGTATATATGAGTGTGAGCCAGAGAAGGACTAGTCACAGTGACTAGGTTTTGTGGTCAGGTCATGGCAGCGCTCTTTGTTTCCACTACTGCCTCTACTTTGTCTAACCGGGCTGAAAGATTGATGGGACCAAGGAGAGAGAGAGAGGGAGAGAGAGAGAGAGAGAGAGAGAGGGAGAGAGAGAGAGAGAGAGAGATACAAAGAGCGAGAGAGAATGTATGTGTAAGAAAAAAAGAAAAAACAGAGCTTTTAAATCTTCAGCTGATACGGCAGAGTGAGAGCCCCCCACATGTCTATGAATATCTCTTTTATTATTACTATTGACCCATATGCCATAAAGCACGGCAGGGGCCCCGCATTACTCAACCTTCAGGATCACGCGGCTGCTACTATAGGGCAATGGGCTGGTAGACACACACACACACACACACACACACACACACACACACACACACACACACTTGCACACTTGCACAACAAAACATTATGCCCATTCATATTGAGTGCGTATTTGCCTCCTTGGACAGATTTGATATCCAATTTGTCTCACATCTAAAATACAGTCTCATCGCTTTTGTCATTGTTTTTCATTTGCAAAATTTTTTCAGGATTATTTCAAATGAGTCATTACTATTCTTCTAATTATGCCGTATATGTAAACTTAAATGTAAGCCACATTTGCCCCCTTTCCCCATGTTGTCAGTTCACACCACGATGGCAACAAAGTTAAGATGTAATGATGAACTAGACTAGACTAGAGATGATAATTCATTACTCACAAACATCTTTATTTTTCTCCACTTAGACAATGCTCCGGGACAGTGCCCCAAATATGTGTGTATGTGTGTGGGGTGTGTGTGTGTGTGTGTGCCTTTGTGTGTGTGTGTACTGGGGGGACACTTTGATAAATGGCCAGTTTATGGTGCTGTCACACTCAGGGTGTCTATGGGGAAATACTTCCCCACGAGCGTTTGTGCATTTGTGTATGTGTGTGTGTATGTGTGTGTCTGCGTGTGTGTCTGTGTGTGCGTATGTGTGTGTGTGTGTGTGTGTGTGGAGGGGTGCAACGCTCTGGTCATCTGATTGCAAACCTGTGGTCTGGCGCATGATTAATCAAACTGATTGGATGGGGCAAATATGGTTTGTGATAGCAGAGAGAGAGAGAGAGACGGACAGAAAGAGAGAGAAATAGATTACTTGCTTGTGTGTGAGCATATGTGTGTGTGGTTGCGTAGATGTCGGAGTGTTTGTGTGTAAAGGTGCAGAGGTGTGTATGAAAGGGGGCTGAAGTAGAGGTGCTGTGTGTTCGAGGGGTCAGGGGTCAAATAAATGGAACATGAAAGAATGAAAACGCGGCGCGGCGCTGCTGACACAGCCACAGCCCTGTTAATATCTCACAGGGGCTGCGCACTGGCTCACTGTGCAGCACACACACACACACACACACACACACACTCACACACAATCACCTACAAACATATGTATCCCAACGCGGTACACAGCAACGTTTGAGTAATTGAGCTGTGCCATTGCAGCTTTGTAATCGCTGACGTGTCTTTACATAGCCTTTGTGCCTGAACAATAGAGTGCCGGGACTAAGTTGTCGCTGGTCACAAGGAGGGAACGAGGGAGGAAGAGAGAGAGAGGGAGAGAGAGAGGGAGGGGGTAAAACTGCGAACAAGCCGCTCGGCCCGCGTGTATGGGTGCCACCTGGTCTTAGATCAATGCACTGACACACAGGTCATTTTTAATATGCTTTGATCTGTCACCCCAGCTGGGCCGTGAGTCTGCGTGTGTGTGCGTGCGTGTGTGTGTGTGTGTGTGTGTGTGTGTTTAGGGGGGGGGTGTTTGGGTGTGCTCCATCAAGCACATCTTGTTTTAGGACGCCGGACACGGTGTGTGAACTATCAAATTGTCCCTTTAATAGCCCCATTCTTCTTCTCTCATTATCTCTCTAACTGCCTCCCTGGAGATGTGGCGAAGGAGACAGAGATGGACCGAGAATTCGAACAAGGAATGAGAGAGGAGGCACGCAGGAATGCCATTTAATTATTTAGTGAGAAATAAAATCTGTTCATTTGAGAACAAATTCTACACATATTAAATGATAAACTGTTAACTAGGTTGTAAAAGTCGTCACTGCTTGTTATACAGTTTATACATAATATTTGTCTTTGTTAAGGATGCACAAAATCACTTGTATCAGCTGAGCTTTCAAAAAAGACAAATAAAGCCCAGCAATGCATTCTTTTCCATTCTTCATGCTTTACTGTATTTACACAAACAGAAGTTAATCAAAGTCAATCTCATTTCTTTCAACCCAACTTCCTTCTCCCCTTGTGTCAGCCCACCCTTGTCAATCATGTATTTGAGAAAAACAACTCTTAATTGCGGGGAAAGCGGTGGAGCATCCCTGGGTTTACCGTTCGATTTCAACCATCTGAAAGATGTGAAGGTAATAAAAAGTATTCCCTCTGTCTTTCTCTTTCCCTTGCCGTCTTTCATTTTCTGTCTTTCTCTCTGTCTCTTTTCACCCTGTCTCTCATTAAATCTGTTCCACCCCTTAACCCCGTGGGCAGGTGCTACTGTAATTAGCCATTATTTGACTATCAAAAGTCAGGAGTTGATTAAATGGCCCCGAAGCGGCGCGCAGAGCACTTTCCCTCCGAGCCCAGCCCCATAATTTCAAAAGCTTCTTGCAGCCTGCTGAGGGCCTTTCAGGTCTGTGAGACGCCGCTTCCGACCGCTGCTAAGAGCCTGTTGCCGGCGGTAATCAAAACTGATAATCTTACAGGAGAGAAAAGGGGGAGTGGGGGGAGCGGGATGTGGGGGGGGGGGGGGGAGGAGAGAAAAGAGAGCGAAAGAAAGAAATGGTTGGGGGCTTTCGGGAGGTTGGAGCTCAAGCAGAGAGCCTTCCATTAGAAATGTGTAGCTGCTCTGAGGGGGCCGGTGGCCAGCAAGCGGTGAAAAATGCTGCCTTCTTAAGGCAAGTGAATGGCATCTCTTTAGTGATTAGGAGCGGTAATAATGGGCACCCCTGCCTGTTGCCCCTAAGTCCATTTTATTGCTAATTCATTTACCTGTTATTTCAGACATACTTGACAGGAGTCACCCGCTAAGAAGTCATGTTTGTCAGGCAGGTATGCCCATTAGCTGGGGATCTTAAATCAGCCTCACAATGGTGCCGGTAGGGGAGAAGAAAGCCTGGCCTTGTTGTTAGCAGATAACACCACATAGAGTTATCCTGACCAACACGGAAAATCTTTTCTACTCCAAAAATAATTAGACTTCATCCCTGGAGCGATTCTTAATTAATGCATTTTTTTTATTTTTTTTTATTATAAGTGGATTTTAAGCTGAGCTGATCTGCTTTTGTGTTCTGCTGTGAAAATCCTGTACACTCAGGAAAAATAATACATCTGACCTGGCGTATTAAGGAAAAACAGCTGATTGAAAGTGAGTTATGAAAGCATCTAATGCTTTCATGCAATGTCTTTAAGTGTGAAATTAAATCTAGCTTTTGGAACAAAATAGTTGATTGTGAATTTGTCACAATTTCAATTACATATAGACCCTTTTTGCATTTTTATGACAGATTCCCTTTTCACTGAGCAATGCCATTAATATCTAAATAAATATTTGACTAGATATGGTTTGTATTAGAATAAATCATGTCATGGCTGTGCTTGCCATATTCCCCAAGGTGAATCAGGGCAAAATAATCACTTTGACTCCCTGGTTAATGTTCTGGATCATTCTCCCCAGGGAAAGTGCTCTCTATGATAATATCCTCATATGAGCATCTCATCTGAAATGTCACAGCTAAGATTAGAGCCGGGTTCGCTCCCAACGTATGCTCTATACCCAAGAGTGCGTAAAAAACAAAATGGCTTTCCACATTAACTTGGCGGAGTGAAAAAGCACAACAAAATATGTAAATATATACAAAGATTTGATTGGATTATTACATTTGGGCATTGAATTTTTCGGTGAAAGCCTATTGCTTGAGTCAATAATCGTCGCTGGAAAAGAAAGGAGGTGTAATTGCATTTAAATTGAGCCTTTGCCTAACAGCTGTCTATTTTTGTCTTAGGTCTCCCACTCTTTCTGTGCAGGTCGCTCTCAGTGGATTGTTCCCATCAGTGTCAGTGTTGCGAGCTGAATAAAAGGATTATCCGCTATGAATTAGGACTAAGACACAGAAAACCCCTCTCTTGGGATGATGCTCTGTGTGTGTGTGTTTGTGTGTTTGTGTGTGTGATCCCCCCCTCATCGCCTGCCTCTCTTGGGATCCCCCACTCGGCCTAATCATTGTTTCTCTAACAGATAATTCTCCATGTCCTCACACGTGTCTGTGTGTGCGTGTTTGTGTGTGTGTGTGTGTGTTAATTAGCACTGTGCCGGCTGAGGGTGCTCTTCCTTGTAATGGCTTAATTAGGGGTGACGGCCCCGATGCTTGTTTACTCAATTAGCCATCCTCTTTAATTATCTAATTCACAGCAAGTCAACTGTCCTTGTTAGCAAGCGCAGTGAAGGGGATGATACGCTGATATAGCTGTGTGTGTGTGTGTGTAACCATGTATATCTTGTGCTTGCAACTAAGAGGGAGAAGATGAACTAAATGTGTGTGTGTGTGTGAGAGAGAGAGAAGGATATTCTGACAGATATTAAATAAGACAGCAGTCTATGTGAAAAAAAGGAAAAGGGAAGATTGAGCCATGTAAAAAGTAATGTCTGTCACTTGCCACTTAAGAGAACACACACTCACACACACTCACACACACATATGCATCAACACACACCAGGACAAGCTGAAGGAGTGTGTATGGGTGCTGAGCCACATGCCTCAGATTATTGCCCCCTCATTCCCTGGGATTTAGTCATTAATGATAAAATCTGCGTCAAACAGAAAAAGAAAGAAAGAGTGAAATCTCATGTTGAGTATGATTGATGGTTGCTTTAAATGGAGGCGTCCAGGGCCGGCTCTATTGTTTCTGTGGACCAGCCTTGCCACCTACTCCACCACCACCTCCAACCCGCCCCCCCCGCCCCCCCGCCCCCCCCCGACATGTGGATTAAGACCAGCCGCTTATTTAACAGTTCATTTGAGCGAAGGGGCGAGCAAGGTGAAGGCGGTGGGGGGGGTGAGGGGGGGTTGGCAGGGTGTCTGTGCTGTGCCGTGGCGGGACGTCCCGTGCGGGACAGTGCCAGGCTGCGCCGCGGGGAGACGAGACAGGGCCTCCCCAGTGGACTAATGCCCTGTAATGAAGATTAAGACTCACTCAAAGACCATACTGTTCACCCGAGATTGGAGGGAAGGAGGGAGGGATGGAAGGAGGGGGAGAGGGAAGCAAGGGAAGATAATGGGAGAGTAGAGGTAAAGTGGGGCAGAAACCCGGGTTTTCCAGAATGCGTTTGGGTCTCGATGTGATTCGCTAAAGCTGCAATACAGCAACAGGTGGAGATGCCGATTATTGTAGAAAAATGAATGAATAAAATGCGGTATGAAGACCTAAACATATCCACAATGTCAATATTCACACTCCCAAAAACAGGAAAGCAGGAAGTTTCAAATCTGAACAAAAAGATAAAAAAAATGTAATGTCTCTGCTCCTGAACCAGTTAATTTTAGCCAACAATGCTCTTGACATAGATGGCCTCTTGAACCATTATTGCAGCCCAAAACCTCTATGAAGAAATCTCAATGGCACCAAAACTGCCGTAAACATCAGCGCTGTAGTTGAATTGTATAAATGCAGGTTAGCATTGTAAGTATTCTTACCAGCTCACGCAATGTCTGGTTTTGCAATGCATTAGCCGATGAGCATGAGAGGTTGAGGCAAAGAATATGCTGTGAGCACAGACTACAGTGACTGACTGCATGCTGGGTATCTCTAAAACTCTTCTAGTAGAATACACAATTTAAACAGATATTTCTTGGCATTATGTACGTTACACAGCATGGTAAGGATGTGTGCATGACATGTAGACACTAGCCAATACATACAGTATAATGGATTGTAACAGAAACTTTAGATCCCCGTCAAGCAGCCACAAAATGAAAACTAGACAGCCAGACTTTCAACTTAACTTATAGGCTTATAGGCTCATACTGCCTACTGTTGTCGTCAAGCTGACAAGGCAGTTATTTTGAGCAACTATACCTGGTAGGCCTTCAGGAGGACGGTCAAATATAGTTTAGATATCGTTTGGTATGTTTTAAAATCACATCTGCAAAATAGACGTATGCTTTCATAATGTCTATGAATTATGAAAAAGCAGTGGAATTAAAATCTTGGCACAAAAGTTAGTTTCCTGGCCTATCTGTGACCCACCAAACACACACACACACACACACACACACACACACAAACACATATGTGTGCCTGTGTGTATGTGTGTGTGTATCTGAGGCCTTAAGTATAGAGACAGTTAACCAGAGTGGCTGTAGTGTAGTGGCCGGGCGAGTGCAAGCCCCAACACACGGCACGCTTCACTTACCACTCTGCGGCTAAAAGCTCCCCTAAGACCCCTTACGCCCAGACACACTTCCACCGTCCCCCGCCATCTGCCCATCCCTCCATCCCTCCATCTTTCTATCTCCCTCCCTCCCTTAGTTCCTTCACTCTCCTCCCGCTTCTTTTTTTTTTTTTTTATTTTGCCGACAATTTTCAAATGTTTTGTCTGCCTTAAATATTCAAGGGGGCAGAGTGACGGGCGGATAGAGGGATGGATGGATGGATGGATGGGTGGGTGGGTGGAGAAGGGGGATCTTTTTTCACATGACCTTGGGTTGGCGGGGCCAGTCTCTCTCCCCCGCTCTCCGTCTCTGTCTCTCTCTCTGTCTCTCTCTCTCTTTCTCCAGACGGGCCGTGTCTGTGTCGAGGCTGGCAGCTAGCCTCTCTTGGGCATTCTGGCATTCCTCCCCATCATGCACGCAGGAGTTCCCCCACCACCCACCTACACACACACACACACACACACACACACACACACACACACGCACACACCGACCCCCCCCAACCCCCCGGCTGTCTCTCACCCTCCAAAGGTTTCCATCTTTTTTGTCACTCAATCTCTTGCTTGAACTCAGTCTTTTGCTTGTCTATCTTTAGCCGTCGAGTTGTGTCACCGCCTCGCTGTCTCTCACGCTCTCTCTGTATCACTGTCAGTTCCCAACTTGCTTCAATTAATAAAGCTCAGTGAATATAAAAAAAATAACAACAATAAAGCAGAACGCAAGACAAACTTCTACATCTGTAGCTCGCCTCAAAGCACAAAATGCTCAGAAAGATATTGTGTGTTGCAACTAAATGACATTAAAAGGTAGAGGCATAGTAAATTATTTTTTATTGAGTCCAATGTGATATGCGAGATGTGTGTTTTGTGTTCGGACACAAAAAAATACTCCCCCTTGTGATGTGACGCGTCAAATGCACCCAGCCCTCCTCGCTGTGTGTGTGTGTGTGTGTGTGTGTGTGTGCACCGCGCAGATGAACCTTTATCTCTCTGTCTGACACGTGAAAATATTTTTGACGAGCAGGACCACACAACTCTCTGTTCTCCTCCTCCCCCTTGCTTCTTGGTCTCCGTGGCAACGCCATGCGGGTCGTCATGTTATTATCACCGCTGCTTGACCAGCCGGCCCTCTGCATTCACTCTGTCTGCCTTAATGGACTCGCTGCTTTCTTGACAGACAATGACTTGTGTGTGTGTGTGTGTGTGTGTGTGTGTGTGTGTGTGCGCGTTTACTTGTATTGCTATGCTTGTGCAGAACAAATGCCCTCACAAGCATAGACAGATGAGGAAAATCCTTCAAAATGAGGATATTTTGCTGATCTCAAGAATTTTATAATTGAAATATCTCAGCTTTCAAAATGTCCCACTACTTTCGATGCCAACCAGTGTTTAGATTTGCAAAGTCACACAGGGAAATATTAGTTACAAGTGTATTTACCCACTTCAGTTGATAACTTGTTGGCCTTGGGTTTAGGGTTAAGATTAGAATTAGGGTTAAGGGAAAAATTCACCCTTGGATACTCTTACACTGTTAGATGTCATCAATCTCTGATATTCAGTGCATTCCAGGAATTATTTTGTGATGAAATGTTGTTGTACCCACTTTCCCTCAACCGGCTTTGCCCACTTCTACTTCAGTTTGTGGTTTCCTACATTTCCGAGAATGAAGAAGGGGGTTCTCTCTGCTGTACGTGTAGGTGGAGAGAAAGATATTGATAGCTTTTCCAGTTGAGAAAAAGAGAGAAGTGTGGTGTTATGTGTGGTACCTGGTTGTTCAAATGACAAAAAAAGCCAAAGATTCAAGCTGTGGCTGCATTGCATTCTGGTCTATTGAGGCTACTGTCGGTGGAGAGATTGGTCTCTCTGCCTCTTCTGCAAATGACTGTTGAACAAAACGGTGAGTCTAGAGAGAAGCCCTTGATTTTGAGGGACTGACACCCAAACTGTTGATGTTTTAGGTAGCTTACCATTTTTCTGTTATCAAATTACATTGTAGCTGCAACATATCTAAGCGTGACGCCACATCGTCCACGTCTGGCCAGTTATAAGTGGGAATAAGAAAAGTTCACCACTAAACAACAAAATGAGCCCAGAAATAGAAGGTGCATCGCCAACAGCTGTTTTTTAACAGTGATAAGTGTTTTAGGGTGGATGGTTATGGTTAGGGTTAGGGGGTTAGAGAATGAATGTAATCAATAGAAGGTCCTCACAAGGATAGTAATACAAACGTGTCTATGTGTGTGTGTGTGTGTGTGTGTGTATGTGTGAGGAAACTCATATGACGGCCCCCGCAACTGTCAGCCTGTCGCCCTCCTCCTTTTGTTGGGTGACCCCAGAGAATGTGGTGGGAATGGCCACTGGGAGAGAGAGAGAGAGAGATTATAGAGAGAGAAAGAGTGAGAGAAAGAGTGAAAGCGAGGGAACGAGCGAGAAAAGAGAGAGTGAAAGGGAGAGAGACAGAGAGAGAGAGAGAGAGAGAGAGAGAGAGAGAGAGAGAGAGAGAGAGAGAGAGAGAGAGAGAGACGGGAGGGGGGTCAGGGAGCCAGCTGATGTGAGTGCCTTCGATCACCTCGTGCTTCTCCTCCGCCCCCGCGCTCTGTCTCTCTATCTGTTTCACTCTTTCTTTCTTTTCGTTCCCACTTGAATTCCACTCCCAGCGCTTCACTCCACAGTGACGTTGGGTTTTGATCAGCGATAACAACAGAGATGCGTCAGTCTTGGCCCACACACACACACTGGACACACACACACACACACACACACACAGACACACAATACACATCCCAAACGCTAACTGCAAGTTAAAAGTGCCACTCAAACACACACTTACACACTTACACACACACACACACACACACACAGCAGTGGCCTTTGAGTGAATGCTCCTCACAAGGTCCCAGGCATAATGACAGCATTC
>NC_136010.1:7881568-7883779 GCF_048128805.1 Centroberyx gerrardi
ATGCCACACCATTCACCTGGCATAGTGACGGTTTCTTGCCTTTCTGCATCTTCCTTCAAACAACATGCTTTGAAGTCCACACAAGGGCTGTAAACAAACCTTTTACATATAAAACTCATGTTCAACCATCACATTTTACCGAGAGCCCTGTGAAAAAATGTCTTCAATCCAGTTTTTCAAAACATAGCCAGTAGTGCGGTTTGTGTTGTTAGGGTGTCATACAGCAAATATGGATTGGGCCGCTCAAGCTCAAACCAGATAAAACCCCGCATGGGCTCCTCTCCCTTTTTCAACCATTGATTTAGGTTTCAACTGCTCTCCCATTGACTTGCAGTGGGGTTAACCCTGCATACGGCTTCAGTAATTCTCGGGACAAGTGTCTGCTCTGCTGCAGCCGTTGTTCTTTCATGGACCATTAGATGGACATGAACTCCCTCCCTGTCCCGTCTTGACCCGGCGACACTGGCCGTAAAAGCAAACTGCCCAGCCTCTTCAATAAATTTATCACCTCATAAAGTGGTCAGTGACTGGTCAATGGGACGTATCGGTCATGGAGTGTGTGTGTGCGTGTGTGTGTGTGTGTGTGTGTGTGGGTGAAGAGGGGGAGCTCCCCTTGATTGCAATTCATTGTCTGTCAGCCTCCTTCGATAAGCAGGGTTTAGGTTATTTTAAGGTTTTCCAGAGAATCCACAGTGAATCTTCCGCACATTCAGATTCAATTTACTTTTAGGCTAAGGTTTCGGTCAAGACCTTCATCTCATGTGTGCCATGTATTCTCTGATAAAGGTCTTGTAGACTGAAGGCTTGGCCTAATAAATGTAAATTGCATGGATCTACGTAAGCGTGCGGAAAATCATTTTCACTGTGGATTCTTCAGCACTCTCTTCAGGTTTTCCAGTGAAAAATGAGTGCAGGCAGGTCGTAAGCAGAGACTCACAAAACCAAGCTGAGATTTTTGAATAAAAACCCTCTATTGCGGGGTGTGTGTATGTGCGTGTGTGTGTGGCTGTGTGCATGGGCATAGGTACAAGCTGAACCAGCACATCTTACCTTTTTGATGCAGCTGTCAGGGGAGGCTGCTTCATGGTCATTCATCATCTGCTAAAAACAACAAAAACAAAACAAAACAAAATATTATTAGACCATTTCTCAACTGTACCAACAGCCACGACATTTTTCAAAATCACCGCAAAGGAGCAGCAAGGCAGCAAGAACCACAACACTTGATTTAGTTGATAAAAAAAAAAACAAACAGTGATTTTAGCATTAAAAGAGAATATTGATTCCCGCGCCTCAAATGTCAAACGCCTCACAAGGCCTCGGCCGTGGGTTGTGACCGTCGCAGCTTGATGACACGAGCAGGGGGTGTTCACAGTTCATCACACAGACCCTCTGGGCTACAAATGTGACCAGGGGGATATAATAATGGGCTGAGAGGTCACACAAACACACACACACACGAGCAGACATAACGGCACACACACACACACACTCACATACATGCATACACACACCCTGATGAATGAATGCCCCACAGATTTGAAGTTAATTCTCCGCTTCAGCGTTGCAGGAAATTTCGCTGAGACAGTGTATATGTGTGTGTGTGTGTGTGTGTGTGTGTGTGTGTGTGTGTGTAATTAAGCCTTCAAGCAATATTTACTGGGGGCAGATGGGTGGTAGAATGCTCCCAGTGTCTGCCGGAGGAAATGAAGGAAGTGGGGGAATGATGAAGAGACGGGCTGCTCCGCTGCTCTAAGGAGGCATTTCAGTTATAATGGTAAGCCTGACTCTCTCTCCGTCTGCCTGTCTCTCTCTGTCTGTCTCTCTCTCTCTCTCTCTCTCTCTCTCTCTCTCTCTCTCTGAAGCCCATTGATAGCACCTGAGGATCAAAGAAGGGATGCAGACTGTTTTCAAAGCCGTTTTTAGGTGGGGTGGGGGATTTGACGTGGTGCTTTACTGAGTTTAAGTGACTTTAGGCCTATAAAACATGCACAAGCACACACACACACACACACACACACACACATGCAACATACGTATCTCGATCTCCTTTTTCCTGCCCCCTATCCTCCCCATCTGCTTTAACAGTGGGTGTGTTGTTGGGCTGTTGTGACAAGAGTAGCTGCCGCTATATTCGAGCTGACATATTAAAGTTTGTGTTTCCTAAACCTCTGTGTGGCCCGCCATGATTAGGGAAAGGAGGGACTTATA
>NC_136010.1:7883979-7961479 GCF_048128805.1 Centroberyx gerrardi
TTCATGAAATCACAGTCACGTTCCTGCTAGTTTTAAACAAAGCAACAGTCAACAACATGCCGTCCCCCACGAATGATGCGGTCGCCCTCAGAGACAAATTTGTCACCTTGTTTTGTAATTGTAGGGCCTCCTTGTGCCAGTCAGTGTACTTTTGACAATTCCAGAATGGAGCGGTGAAATCCATCATTTACGCATATTTCGTCCAAACCTGATGAGCGGTGTTTGACACATCGTGGCAAAAGAACAAACGAACAAATGAATGAACAGAAGAAGACCAATCAATGGTATCAGCCCGAAGGGGACAGTGACATTCTCAGGCTTTGTGAATTTGTTGTTTGTCACAGTGTGGGAGTTGGAAGCACTTATTGCACATTTGCTGTATTTTATGCTTATGAGTGTTTTTTCTACTGTTTCTGCTACTGTGCTGCACAGCTATGGATGAGAGATTGGTCCTGTATTCAGGCTCTACTGTGTGTGCATGTGTGTGTGCATGTGTGTGTGTGTGATGGGGAACAAAACTACAACCCTTGCTGACCTACGGCGTAGGTTTAATTTCAGCTTTGAGGGGGAGACTAAGTTAATTTTTAAGTTTAAGTTAATATGAATACCAAAACACAGTTAATGGCTAATATTTTGCAGCATCTTTGGAAGACACACTTTGGAAGTGGAACAAGAAGCCATTAATGGAATAGCAAAGCTGTTATACGTTTTACAAAACTGGCCACAGATGATCCTATAGCACTGATATGAAACTACAATACATGCAATAATTGTATGCAATACATACAACTACTATCAACAAACACTTTGTTTTTCTCGTTGTTAGCCTAATATATTTAATGTTTTTTTTGTTAGAAATTTTAGAGAACATGGTACCTCAATGCAACAACTGTTTTTTGAAAACAAGAAGGAGGTTGGAGTTGGCTATTTATGCTGATGACAAAACAGATCAACCAGGCCTTCATTTGTCTTCTCTCAAAGATGCTTCAAAAAAGCAATGACTAAAAATATGCTTGTGAAGACCGAAGATAGAAAAAAGATAAAGAGAGAGAGAGCGAGAGAGAGAGAGAGAGAGAGAGAGAGAGAGAGAGAGAGAGGGAGGCCTTCCCCTTTCTTGTAATGCACAAGACCAGCTGCAACAGTTTACAAAACCAACAGCTTGGCCGGGTCGTCTAAAATGCTACCAGGCGTTCAACAACTATAGGACCATTTCTGGGCTTTCCCCCTGCTCTGTTCAGCTGCATGCCAAGCGTAAATATGTGTGTGTATCAAATTGTGTGAGAGTAACATAAAACTATAGGAGACATGCGAGCAGACATGAGTGGTTTTACTGATGCCTTAATGTCTTTCAGCCTCAGGTGGGGGGTCGGGCGGGGGCGGGCCTTCTACCGTCCAAACCTCTGTTTTGGGTCCAGACCCATGGATCTGCGCTCGCCATGGGGAAAAACTCTAATTACAAAGTTTCCTTGTTTTGAACCCAGTCCAGTTCCAATCCAAACAGTTTGCCTTTTTTAAAAGTGACCCAGTGACTTTTACTTGACCAAAGGTAAAATTTAAGGATCTGTGGTCGACAGGGTTTGTGCAATGATGATAAAATAATTTGATACAAAGACAGGTGGAGACTGTCTTTCAACTCTGACACATGCACACACACTTACACACACACACACACACACACAGACTAGCCTAGCCTTGCAGGAGAACCCCGCCAAGCAAATAAATAAACTATTAATTAGGGAAGGAAAATGTGATTGGCCACTGACTGGCGGCCCTATGATTTATTGCACGTGTCACCGTCGTCTCAAAGTGACTTTTACTCTCGGCCGGTGAGACAGGTCCAAATAGAGACTGGCCTATGTAGAGAGGGGTAGATTTTCCTCTACACAGAGAGAGGTAAAGTTGTCCATTTGTTCTGTATCTAGCCAGCTGAATGCTGACATGTCAATATGTCTTACGGAAAAGAGAAAACACTGAAGCAAGGGTAATTAGGAGTGTGTGAGTGTATGTGTGTGTGTGTGTGTGTGTGTGTCTGGGCACAGAAACCTCTCTCTCTGGCCCATATGACCTCAAACATAAACAAATCCAGTCGTGGCTTGATGAAAGTGCAGCCACCTGCAGAATCCTTCCACCAAGAGCTGTCCAGACCCTCATTAAGGGTATGCGTAAGTGTGTGTGTTTGTGTATGTGAGTATGTGTGTGTGTGTGTGTCTTAATATGTCTATATGTCTGTGGTGTGTGTTTTCACACAAGGCGGGAGGGAAAACCCCACCATTATTAGTGTTTCATAGCGCAGCTTTTGTTATTGGACAGAGTCAGGAGTTTTTCAACACCACTTTAGCACCATTCGTATTGACATGCCATGATGACCAAGCAGACAAAAGAAAACACGGTGTGGGGAAAGACACTCAGTGAGAGGACTGGCTCGTTGTTTTTACAAGACCTGTCACAGCCTAAAACACATGACGGCGCGAAATCCAGCTACGTTTATTTCCAGAACTCATTTAAGGCGAAAAAATAGCAGAAATGCCCCAAGGGGGTTTGCTATATGGGGCCATAAAGCATATGTGGTGGTTTTGCATGTACAACTCAAGTCAAACCCTGATAGAATGACCCGTACTGTTCATATAGCTGCTAACCAATGAGAAGTTTGAGTACGTCGCCATAGCAACTGGAAGAGGACCTTACAAAGCCCGCTCATCATCATCCGCAGGCGTGAGGAGCGGCATCGAAGAGAGGGCCCCACTTGGAGGTTTGCGCCGTAGGAAAATGTTAGTGTCCCGTTGCCAAAAACAATTCTCCTCAAGTCTGGATAATATGAGGCAATACAGCAACACGGCCCAATGGATGGCTGCGGATGTCACAAAGCCACAAGTTTCCAAAAAGAACCAGCAGCAAACAAACCTCAGGGCTTTTTGAACCAGGGCCCTGACTGACAAGCCATTGGCTGCAAGAGCCACACCAAGAAAGCCACAAATTGAAAGTTTTGCTACGCATTTATTGGGAACTTTTGCAGCTTCTTGGCTCACTGACAGAATTTCATTGTGGTGGCAAAGTCCTGGACGGGTTATTGATCTTTTTGACGTATAGATGGGAGAGGAAGCGGTCTTTCACTGCGGGCCGTGTTGAATAATAAACTGCAGAAAGAGTGTATTTGTGTCAGTGAAGGAGGGATCAAGAAAGAAAAAAAAGACGAGAAAAAAAAGAAAAGGGGAGGCTCTGTTTCTCATTGCTGGAGCCTCTAAAATAGGAGCTAACCATCATGTCAAACATGATCTCAACAAATGGATCTGACTCCTCTGACTCCCCGATACTGGCAAATCTGATCGGAGCGCTTTACAATCAATGAAACGACACGACTCTGCCCCAAAAAGGAAGAAAAAGAAGAGAAGATATCAGGTCTCCAGTGTTTTCCTCTTGAGGTCTCTTGCTATCATTTGAACTGCCTGATAACAAACCTTTACACTTTCCTGCCAGAATCTGTTAGAGATTGTTTGACTAAGGATACATGCCTGACTCAATCTGCTTTTTAGCACAGACTCAGATGGTGCTTGGTTGGAGTTCCAAGTCTTTTCTCTAACTTGCCCTTTAAAAGGGTGTAAAACGGGGCTATTTCGGGACTTCCCAGAGATAGGGGCCGTGACAGCTGACCCAAAACAAGACCAGAGCTATGACTACTTAAAAACATGCCTCAACAATGAGGTTGCTCGCAGAACTTAAGCAGGGAGGTGGGAAGAGGGAGGCAGGAGAGGAGGAAGCGGGGTAGAAATCCCCCCCCCTAAATAGCAGGAAGCCAGGCGTCAATCAGATAGAATATATTTATGATGACTTTAATAAGCGGAAGACTTGAAGTCCTTTTGCCAAGGCAAACATCAAGGGGAGTGCTGATAGCAAACTCTCTCTCTCTCTCTCTCTCTCGGTTGATAGGGAAGGTCATTATGAACATAATCGCTCCTGAGCTCAGCATTGTTTGATTCCTTATCGCCGTCCCTCCACTTCGCTGTCAAGTTGAATGTGAGAAAATCATACAGTGCATTGGCGAAAGGGAGAGAAAAAAAATGGATGCCAAAGGAATGCATGAGTTCCCATTGTCTGGCACACAAAGAGCCGGAGAGGGAGAGAAAAAGAGGAGAGATCAGATTAGCTTGACACTTATCACACAGTGCTAAAGCTAACACTGTTACCCAACCCCGTATCCAGATGGGGCTACGCAGGGTGTGGCCTGTGGCGGAACTGAGAACTGTTGGAGAGATAGAGCTTAGCGCACAAAGGTTAGATTTGGAAGGCAAACACTCGGAGCTATTGTGCGACTCTGGAAAGTCACGGCCACTTGTCAAATACAAAACGCCTGATGTTTACAGAACAAGCAGTGACCCCGCATGTCCTAAGAGTCTTTGTATGATTTATGAAGAAAATGCCACAGTGAAATATCACGGGAGGGTTTACGTTGACCCCGGACAGGCTTGTCTCATCACTTCAATGTCCTGTATGATTCACAAAGTCTTGCATAGGCATGTGCGGTCTGTCTATGTGCCGCGCATTATACACTTAGCACAAACGAGTGGATCAAATATTTGTATTCATGCGTCTGACAGTCGTGCGTTTGAAGTCGTTTCTCTGCAAGAAAGCGATGTTACAACATCAGGGTTTGCACTTAATCAGCAAACACACCTTGGCAGAGAAGTACGCTGTTTCATGAGAAAGAAAGAGAGAGAGAGAGCAATGGAGAGAAAGAGAGATGGAGGGAGGAGAAAGAGAATAAGATCCGGCAAATTTATTAAAAGGGTCATATTTTCATGGGGGCCTTGTAAGACCATCCATCACCTGACGTCCAAGGCCCTTTATCCTTTTAAGGCCGTTGACTCTGAACTTGATATCGACAGAACCATACAGATAAATTATCTGCTCGGCCTCCACTTTATTGATAAGTCATTTGGGCAGATGATCAGTAATAATCATAAGTGAATAAGGGTGTGCCGATAGATCTTCCCCCTAGCAGATGCTGTGACAGCCGCTGGGTTGAGGCCCAATAAATAACCCTACCTTGTGGCCTAAGAGGATTGCCTACACGGCATCGGCAGCCGCTGCGGCTTGCCTTTCAGACGATGATATATCACGTCCCCCCTCTTCATTTTGATAAAGGTTGCAGTTTATCGACACGTGGCAGCGGGGAGAGAAATAATATTGCCTTATTTCTAATGATCACCTATTCTTCCCATGACACATATTGCCTCTTAGCAAGCAGGGGGTTATGGGAGAGAGATTTAGGGTCTTGACTTCAGGGCATATAGATCGAATCAAAGGTCATGCCACGGATACTTTTCATTTCACATACCTCAGCTGAGCAAGATGCTTATTCGGCCTATGCATATATGAATGTTTACATTTATGCACTACATAAATCTGATATTGGCTTTTCAGTCCAGCAGTCTCATATGTTTCATATCTCCATTTCCCCCTGCAAGCCGAATGTGTGTATTTAGAAATGTACACCAGACCACACTGTCTGTCCCTCTGTCTAGCGCCAATATGAATCCCTAATTCAAACCAGGAATCCCTTTTAGCAGGCAGGGAAGGACACGGAAACGCACTCCAGAGAAGGGATCTCTCATCGCATCAGGGGCTTTTCTGGACGGCGGCCATCGAGATATTGTCACGTGACGACGGATAACCGGCAAGTAAATTGCATATCGTTTATCGGGGTCCGGCCAAATATTTACACCGTTTGCATATTTCCACATAAACAGAGGGATTTTGGGGGCTTTTCATATCTTCTCTCTCTCTCTCTCTCTCTCCTCACATCCAATTTTCGCACAGGAAGGACATGCCTGCTAGAACAAGGAGATTGGACAGCGACAGAAGAGAGAGAGAAACAGACAGAGAGAAATGGGGAGAAAGAAAGCAGCGTTTTGAGCGAGTTGTACACCAAATTTTTAACATTTTGATACTTGAGAGGAGAGAGTGTTTTTAGATGTATCTGTACTTGTGTGTGTTAGTCGGTCAGGCATCCCCCTTCCAATCCAGCCTGTGGTTTTTCTACATATTGGCATCACACACACACACACACACACACACACACACACACACACCAGCGAGGAGCTTGGGCGCGGGCCCAAACATTGAAGTGAAAGGTCTCCAGTGACTTGGAGGCTAAGTGCATGTATATGTGGGTCGGGGCCCGGGACAAGCAGGGGCTTTCTTCGGGGCTCAGAGGGTTTACGCCGAGGTCAAGCCCTACACATGATGATGATGATGATGCTTGAGAAGGCCAAAGCCACGCCGAGTGACTCGCTGATGAGATTTCTCCAGCAGATAAATAAACAGGCCCTGACCATGGATTTCCTGCTCATGCACACAGGCAAGACGCTGCTCTGACGGGAAGGTGTATGAGTGTGTTCTTGTTTGTGTGCGGCGGGGGTGCTGCGGGCACCGCGAGCTGGTTAAAGCTCCGCTGCACCAAACATCCTCGGCCGAACAGAGACAACTTGTATACATGCAGCGTATGGCCATATAACCATTACAAGATTATAGTAGTTTTACGACCGTAAGAGTTATGGCAGATCAACTATCAAACACATCCCAACAGTACTCCGTCCTCCGTACACTCCAAGTATCCACTTAGTTCGGTAGCCTTCCCTCACTCTCTCAATGGTCTTTTTGTGCTGGACCGGCCCCTGTGTTTACAGGGAAGATGTGGAGCTTAGATGTTTTACAAAGTTAGGTCATCAGTAGGACAGAGGTGAATGGTGTGGCGTGTGCTGAGGGAGAGAGTAAACAGCTCCTAGTGTTCATATAGGACTCCGTTTGTTAGAGAGTGTGTCTCTGTTTTTAGTTCCTTTTCTATTAGCCTAACGCACACACTTTCTTTTTATTTCTTTTTATCACCCACGACAAACATGTAATGAAAATACAAAGACATAATGAGCACTTTGCGCCTGACAAACTTGATTTTGCCTCATCTTTTCCTAAAATGGATCCACTGAAGCAATAGAGAATGTGTGTGTGTGTGTGTGTGTGTGTGTGTTGCTGTGTATCCATCATGTTGGCAGAGTCCCGCAAATGTCATGCCTTGTCACAATTTACCACAAATCTGCAGGTATGTATGCCTCTATGTGTGTGTGTGTGTGTGTGTGTGTGTGTGTGTGTGTGTGTGTGTGCGTGTACTTAACATAGTTGCACTGTCTGTATTATGTGATTCATTCAGCATACCGCCAGTGAGTAAAGTCAACTTATGAAAAGCTGCAATCACTTCTAATCAAACTTGAAAATCCTTCATTTGTCCCTATCATTTTAAGTTCAATGCAAGCGCAATTACCACTGATGGTAATTGAAGCACGTACACGATAAAAATACCAACAATAATAACGATGGCTTAATAGTTCTAATGGCTGCCATTACAATTTGTATCATTTTGAATGTGATTTGGAGATAAAAAACAAAAAGCGTTTGTGTATGGCAAATGGACTGTAGCTGGTGCACTGTTTACCCTTGTGATTTCTTTTGGTGGCCAATCAGATTATTTACATGGTGGAACAGTATAAAGACCAGAGCAGTTAAACCAGCTGCTACTGCCAAAAGATACTGTCTGGAGATACTGAGTGCAAACGGTTTCTTCCACTATGGTGGCCGCTGAGGAACACAAGGGCCATGGGGTTTATGCAAAGGATAAAAAAAAAATAGTAGAAACTTGCATATAATGGGCCGAGAAGCATGATGACTGGATGTTTTTAGATTCAGTTCATCCACTAACCATTAAGGAGTACATGAACAATTAACTACATTCCAAATAATGACATAAGGGCTTCCAGAGCGTTTCAGACTACAGTAACTGAATAATAAACAACAAAATTGTGATTTATGTTACTAGCGTATTTACTGACAACAATTTTATTTTGCAAATGGCTGCGCTCCAAAAGCACACTCACACGACCAAAGAATACGACTAAAAGATTACACACCCTGCAACATGAAAAGTACACTCACTTGAAGGGCGGTTACAGAACATTTCAAATAACCAAGGCAACATTTACATAACATTTACAAATGATAGATCAACCCCAGTGTGCAGACGAATCATCCCCCACTCCCCGCTCATTGATTCGCTCCATCTAATATTTGGTGCCGTGCGACAACCTCTTTAGGCCTCTCATGTCCAGTGTTTTTTCTTTCCTACCCTCCCTCTCTCTTTCTGTACAACACACTCTATTTATCCTTGCTCTCAAGAGATAGCAACATTTATCACCACAAGAGCTGTCTCCAAGTCCACAGGATCAACCCATCACCTCCACAATAAATGTCAAGCTGTCATGATTTATGCAGCTAATGAAATTGATTAGACGGCTACAATGTCCCAGAACATTGTTATCCCATGATTCACGGCTGTCCTATTTACTCAACTTGCCTGGGAGATCAGTGGCAGAGTCCCGGACATGAAAAAAGCATTTGGTGGTGAAAACGGGTGGCGAAACATCTTGACACCCCTTGACAGTAATATAGTTACATCTTTGGAGCCTCTCTCATCACTCTTTATGGTTTGGCCTTGAGGACTCTTCGAAGAAGATATTACTCAGTGGAGATAGTGGAGCAGTCCCACTCCCTTGGACAAAGGCCACTGCCTGATGTTTTTTCTTCAGAACCCAAGATGAGTTGAAGTGTCATTGACTTTGATAATCTAGGGGACGGTTTCAGACTTCAAAAGACTGTGTGGCAACGATGTTGCAAAAGCAATGATATGATGCCACTGGCTATACTAGGGCAAGCATCAAATGGAAAAAAGTGACAGTGGACTTTGTGGTGCAAGACACTCTGCCAAGTGGAGTCCAAAGAATTTTAATACCTGACAGACAGTTCATGTCATTCCAAAGTTCAATCTCCGTCTCTGTTATACTATACATATACTACATATAAACCGATATATCAATAACCAAGCTGTCACCATTTTGAGCCCTTCATCACAAATATGTTGGGATGCCATATCTATCTTACGGCAAAGACAAAACCCACCTCTGATGTGCAGGTGGCATCTGTGAGTCTACTCAGTTGACCTTCGGGCTCATCACAAATGAGTTTATTAGCTGGGCCATATAAGGTGAAAGCCCTTTACAACCCTATTAGCGCTGAAGCTGAGACTATCTCTGTCAGTGAGATTGATGTTCCCCGGCTTATCGAGAGCTTCCTTTATCAGGAAAAACTGTCAGCAAGGGACACCGATTCCCATTTGCAGCCCTCAGACTTGAGACTCTTCCAACCTCAGAGGTCTTTATCATCGGCATCATCAGCCATTAAAAACTCTTATCACTGTTACTGTATCTACATTGGTGTCAATGATGTTGTTATTTTTTGATGTAGAGCTGTCATCATCATCATGGCAGTTTCTTGGAATAACAAAAGTGTGATAGGTAGAGATAGAGATAGGATGCGCTGGCATGGTCTCTGAACCCTGGGTTTATAGCTGTCTGTCTGGCCATTCCTTGGGATGATGACAGATGACTTTATGGGGGGAGTTGCATGGTCACAACTTGGAGCCGGGACTTTCCATTAGTCATCTAACTAGAGCAATCAGCATGGAAAATGTTTGCGTACGCCCTCCTGACCCTTTTTTTTTGTTGTTTTTGTATCTGCGAGGCCAGAACGTAGGCTATTCTTCGCCTACGCCTAAGTCTATTTCAATAACAAAAACAAAAAATGAGCGAAGAAACTGAGAGTAGGGAAGATTTTGGAGTAGTTCACTCATTTCATTTCTCTCATTCTCATTTCTGGTCCCTGCGGTTGTAACAGATGACTCGGGGAGAGAGTTATTGGACAAAGGAGGAGGGAGGGCGAGGGGCGAGCTTGGTGAGAGGAAACTCATCCGTCCTTGGGCTGTGGGAGAGAACACAGTGCAGGCTTTATTCAGCGTCTCGGCCCTGTCGTTAAGGAACGATGACACACTCCTCCAGGCCCACATTAATCTTTAACAGTGTGATTTCTAAAATAACACCAGTGTTTTCCCCAAGGCGCGCGGAGAGAGAAGGCCCCGTTCAGTCCTGCCGGGCTCCCTCGGCAGTCGGAGAGTTTTTTTTTTTCTCTTTCCCCACACTGTTAACATTGGAAAGCAGAGGGTTGGGGAGGGTTCGGGGGTAGAAAACAGAAAAAGACAGACACGAGTTTGAACGGAAAGAAGAAAAGAAGAAACAGCGCACACAACCAGGGGGGGGTTTGAGGATCATAACGTGGAGGTGAAGAAGAGGAGGCGTGACGTTACCAGATGTTAAAAGCCCTTGACCTCGCTCACTCGGCCTGACAGCGGCAGCTCCGGCGGCTCCCTCGCACCACACATTAGTGTTGTTAACAGTGTTATCACAGGGCCGCCCCGGGCCAGATAAAGACTATGGCCGCTGATGGGCCTTGAGTGAGTGAGGGGCTGGCTGCAAACACAGACAGACAGGGGAGTGTCAGTCAGCCTGCCTCTGGTTAATGACAATGGAGAGATAGAGGCTGAAACAACAAGATGTTGGGGGGGGAACTGTGTGTAGTTTGTGTGTGTGTGTGTGTGTGTGTGTGTGTGTGTGTGTGTGTGTGTGTGTTTAGCAGCAGGCTGGGAAAGGGAGCACAGGAGAAGTAGAACAGCGCCGCTAATGTTGTTTGGGTTTTGGGAGCCAGACAGGAATCTCTCTCTCTCTCTCTCTCTCTCTCTCTCGCTCTCTCTCTCTCTCTCTCTCTCTCTCTCTCTCTCTATCAGGGCCTAGGGAGGTAGCTGGCCGCTTGCTAGTGACCATTACACAGCATGATAGGGCTGCAGCTATGAGGTTTCCCATCGAGACAAGCAGGGGGCCTCATAAGGTACAAAGAAAAAGATGGAAGATCTAGTGAGCTGATTCTGACAGATAGTCAAAGCCAAAACCACTAGCTTATGAAGCCAATGGATTCCTGCAAGCATCTTGTCTCACAAAATGGCATCTCTCTCTCTCTCTCTCCCTCTCTCTCTCTTTCTCTCTCTCTGGGAATATCTTGTTCCACAGCGTTTTCAGTTTGGTAAATATAAGGGTGATAGGTGTGGTCTCTATATGACTTTTTTTGGGGCTGTTCTGCTCTCGTACAAGCTTACCCCATCCATGCGCTGTAGCCTTCAATAACTTCCATGTGCGTTTCATTTCTCATCTCCTCCCTCCTTCTCTTTCTCCTTTCCGCTGAGTGCTCCACACTGTATACAGAGGGTCGGGCCAAGGCTAACATGTATCTATAATGTGTTCGTCTCAGGCAGCCCCCTGAGGAGCGGAGCGCTGCTCTGGCTCATTGGCACAGCGGACAATGTGGGCGTTGTGCGGAGGAGCTGGCTGGCTGTCCGCTCACAGACGAGTCAATCTGGGGCCACTGCTGAACTGCTGCCTCAATAAGACCCCTCTTCACAGATTTTTTTTTTTTTTCAAAGTGTGCTTCCCCTATTTGTTTTGCTTTTATTTTTCTTAACGTCTTCATCTTTTCCTCTCTTCAAAGTTTGATACTTTTTCTTCCACCCCCTTTCCTGCATTTTATCTATTCTCACTCTTCTCACTCGGTACATTGTGCTTTCTTTTATGGGCCTGTGTGTGTGTGTGTGTGTGTGTGTTTGTGCGTGTCTGTGTGTGTGCGTGCGCCTACATGAAGCACTCCTTTTCACAGTGCTGACACCCGGCAGATTGAGACATCAGGCGCCTGCTCTGGCTGTGGTAAATTAGCCATTCTTCTCGGGGGCTAATTGGAAATCTAAATGTTTTGCAGGGGGAGAGAAGAGCTGTGAAGGAATGTGGTCTGCAGTGAAAGAATGGGAGGGAGAGATCAGATACCAGATTTAAAATTTTTTCCTTCAATTACATTTGATAGAACTTTACTTTACTCATCACCATGTTGAAGGAAAATGCACAGAACAGAACATATTTTGTGAAAGTGGGTACCGGAAGGCGAAAAACAATGTTTTTCTGCAATCCTTTGTGGAGCTCTAAACTTAATAGAGTATTCCCATCTTGGAACCCCTGCCACATCTAATGAGCAAACACTCAAAGCTCTGCATCAGAGGCAAATACATTTCCACGCATAATGAACCAACCACAAAAAAAGAAAAACATTAATTACAGAGCCTACATCTACATAATTCAGAATAAAATATGAAACAAAAAATGCCACCAACGCTAATTGACTAATTCATCACGGGACCTTGTTGGTAAATGTTCTTCCCTGCTTGAGTAGTTTCGGCCAAATGAAAACATTTGCATAGAGTTAGGGTTTGAGGCCTCCCACTAAAACGGTGCAAAGTGAGAGAAAATATAGTTAAACACTGCAGCATTTCTAGGTGCAGGAGGTATGAATACCACTTTCTAAACACTTGAGTATTGGGCTGTATTGAGCTGAAAATAGAGTGGCATTCGTCTCTGAAGAAAATGAGTGATTGCTTTGCCTTTACTGTCATAAAACATATTGTTTTCCGTGAATCGGTGACTGGTGCAATATCTGCATAGCTGCAATATGTGGTGCAGACAAAGCAAGTTTGTGAATTGGGTCTTATTTTTTCATGTGAAAAAAAAAAGAAAAGAGAATCTTTATTTATAATTTCAGCTTTGAAATTTCATTTCATCTTTCAAAATAATGGAAACGGTACATCTTTGCAATGCTAAATTTCCCAGCAGGCATCATCTTCAAAGTCCCTTGACAACTGAAAGTGGTGTGACTTAGTTCTTTGTCAGCAGACAGTTTTGTGAATGTGGCCGGAGGCTGGCCCGTGCACAGTTCTGGGCGTTACTCCCCGTTGTTGGGGGTGAGTTGGAGGTGCTGGGAAAAAGCGCCATGCATTCACGGTAAATGAAGCCTTGTGAGTAACCGTGGAGAGAGTGCTTCTTAACTGATGAGTCCAGAGACAACTTCCCAGATCTTCTCTGCCACATGGAGACACCCACAATGCTAAAGACCCACTGCCATCTTTAGAACAACCGCAGAAAGCTACTGAATAGCTTACTTTTTACCTCAGCCGTGAAAACAAATCTAAACACTGTGAATTGAGTTTTGTCTTATTCTTCTTAATTGGCAGCAGCAGGTTTTTGCCTCTTTTTCTTCTCCGTTCAATATGAATAAATGCGACAAGCTTCTGATCCCGGCTTTTCAGCCTATGACTGTTTATTTATCTATTTCAACTACACCCAAGGGAACAAAAGGCATGCAGAATGGCCACTGACAGCCATGTCGAATATCTCTTTCTGCCAAATCTGGCTGTTTTCTCTCGCTGCTGTCACTTGATGTCTTTATGTGAGGCTGAGAGTTCACCACTATGAAAAGGGCGGGGGGCGAGCTGAGTGAGTGACCCCCGCAGGAGGGGAGTATTAAAAGTAAAAAAGAGAGCGAGAGCGAGGGATGGATGGACCAGAAGGCGGGAGAAAAGGAGAAGGGGGAGAGGGGGCACCCCTGCCGGGTCCCAGGCATCTCGGCTGGCAGTCCCCATCTTGGCTTCAGACGGCTTTTGTCAAAGAGGGGAAAAGAGGGTCTCTTCTTCACTTGGGCACGGGACAATAGATGTTTTGTCAGTCGGGGAGGGGGTGTCGGTGGGGGAGTATGGAGGGATGCTGGAAGAGGAATAAAGCCAAGGACCCATCTTCACAAGGGGTGGGGTGGCGGTGGCGGTGGCGGCGGGCAGCCCTTTGGGTCTGGGCAGATGTTGAAACGAGGATGATTTATTAGCCCTAGTGTCCTTGGTGGCACTTGGCCACCATCCCAGATTTGAGAGAGAGAGAAAGTGACTGAGAGTGAGAGACATGGGGAACAGGAGGAGGAGGAGGAGGAGGAGGGCGGCTATGTATCCGAGACATCTTAATACCTTCTATGGGCATGGGGCGCTTCTTGCTCTCCGACCGTCATGGTATTTTTGCCCGATTCTCTCGGAGAAAAATAACTTGGTTGGGAGTCATCTGCATCACTGAGCTGGACCTTGTCACCCGCATTACCCTCTCCCCTCCCTCGCCCTCCCCCCCTCCTCTGCCCAGACCCAAACACACAGACTGTGTGTGCCGCCCCCGCCGCACCGCCACCACCACCATCCCTCCCCCGTCTTATATAAAACAACAAATTAGCAAATTAACATTCCCAACGGCCCTCACTCTCCCTTCAGAGTTCTGGACGGAGACACCCTCAAACCTGCCAGCAGACAAGTGTAAAGGAGAAAACCTTCAGTGTGTACAAGTGGCTGTGTGTGTTTGTGTGTGTGATGTGTGTTTTGTGTGAGTGTGTGGTCAGGGAAATCTCTACTGTTGCCTACTTGGGCTAAAAAAGAGAGGAAAAGGACGGAGTAAAAAAAAGTGTGTGTGTGTGTGTGTCTCAGACAGGCTCAGATCCCCGTGGCCTGAGCCCAGTGCCGTGCTGTAATTGGGAGGTGTCACATGTTTTAAGTCACAGCATGTCACCCAGCCGTGCCACCCATGAAGACCCATGAGCCTGCTTGTGTGTGTGTGTGTGTGTGTGTGTCTGTGCATGTGTGTGTGTGCATCAGAAGCTACTCAACCTAAAGTGAAAAGAAAAAGGATGCATTCCTCAGTGCAAACCTTCCTTAACGGCTCTCCTTTTTTTTTAATATGAATTCCTCTTTCCATTCCTGCAGCACATCTCTGTTCCTTTCTCCCTACTCCGACCCCCATCAACTCCCTCACACACACACACACACACGCACACACACACTTTTTCTCTCAAACTTGACCTCTCCATTTCTCTTTCTCTCTCTCTCTCTCCCTCCTACCCACCTCTCTGTCTTTTTTCTCTCCCTTCTTCTCTCCTCCCAGCAGCGTTTAATCTTGCGACTTGTTTGTCCACCCTGTTCCCCGGCCCTCCGCTGACAAACTGTAGGAGGGTTACTTAAAGTAGTGGGGGAAAGTTTGGACAGCTTTCATCAAGGCTACCCAGGGGGAAGATTGACTGGCAAAGTAATTTACTGCCCAGTGTCCGCTCTCCACTCCTCGCTCTCTACCTCTCTCTCTGCCCTTCTCTCGATCCGTCGATCCATCTATTCATCCGTCTCAAGCTCTTTACAAATCCATACCTGGTGCCTGGAGGTAGGGGTCTCGGTGGGGGTGATGGTGTGTGTGTGTGTGTGTGTGTGTGTGTGTGTGTGTGTGTATGACAGGGTCTGGAGGTCGGCATGTAAGGTTGAGAGGTTGGAGTCTCGGTAACCGCCGGCACAGATGAAAAAGACTGATTGTCTTTGGGTTGACGGGGAGATAGACTATAGGCCTAGACGGCTGTGGCGGTGTGTGTGTGTGTTTGTGTGTTTGTGTGTGTGTGAGTGTGAGTGTGCACGTGCGTATGTGCACATGCGTAGACAATAGGCATGTGACTTTGGAGGTCCGGGGGGCAAGAGCTTTTGACATGAATGAGAGGGAGGGTCATCTATCATCTGGAGAGAGGAGGTTGGGGAGGGGGGGGGAGCGGAGGAAAAGGGAGAGAAAGGAGGAGAGGGGTTGCGGGGGGTCAAGTCTCCATCACTCTCCCTCTCTTCTCCTCTCTCACTGTCGGCCTCGCCGCCACCGACCAGCCGACCGCTTCAGCCTCGACCGCGGCTGTTCTCACTCACAAACTGTTCCCCCTTCCACCGGGCCCCCGGAAACTTTTGTTCCGTTCATTAGTACAACAAATACATACAGATGCTCGGGGAAGGAGGATGGGGAGGGAGAGGATTTCTGAGCCCACCCCCCCCCCCCCCCCTCAAACCCCCGCACATGCTCCTCCAAATGACTGCTGATTTGGAGACAATCTGCTTTTTTGTAAACAAACGCCGTGCCGAGGAGCCCATGCGAGAAGTGGCCTCATTATTCGTTGTAAACGTGGACAGTTAAGTGTTTCAACAGAGTATTAGCGATACGATGGGACGGCGGTTCGTTTTTTACGTTTTTTCAGGTTGAGAGTGGAAACATGAAAAAACACAGCGAGTGCTGTATGTGACAATGAGATAGACACTCTAGAGTAATGGGAAACTGACAAGTGCCCATGGGACATCTAGAAATGCTGGAGGTGCTGATTTTAAGGCTCAGTGTGTGTGCGTGTGTGTGTGTGCGTGTGTGTCTTACATGTGTGAATATTATGTGAACATGTCTGCGCTTGAGAATGGGTCCTTACGGCAAACGTCAGCATCGCCTCGCCCTAATCAAGTTTAATTTCATCTACGCAAAGCCCAGCCTTTTCCGCTCTCCGCCTTGATAGGTACATTCAGGTTAATGACTTTTGGCTCTGCGTTGTCCATCAAGATTGCCACGTCAGCAGAAAGCAGGGCCGTGAAACATCGTCTATTTCATTGCTTTGCCAAGACATGATGAAATGATTTTTTTCCCATGGAGACAAGAAGGAGAGGAGAGGAGAGGAGGAGGGAGGGAGGGAGGAAAGTGCTGTCTCGGTAGGAAGAGAGGCAGCCGAGTTACACCAGAGGTTAATGACGAACAAGGGACAATGAGTGTGTGTGTGGGGGGGGAATGAATGGAGAGAAGAAGGGAAGATGGGTCGAGGGGCACAAAGACTGGCATACAACTTCGCCTCTACCCCCCATGCCTGCTCCATCCAAACTTTTTTTTTCCTCAATGGCCCTTTTTCTCCCTGTGTCTCCCATGAATTATGTAAACGGCGATGCATCCCTTTCTTCCCCCAGCCTGATGTTGAGAATGAAAGAGCGAGAGACACGGAAAATAAGTGAAAGGAAGAAAAGAGAGAAATGCCTCCTCCTCACTTTTTTTTTTTTCTCTTCCTTTTGCTCCCTCTGAACACCCTTTCAAGTCGGCAGTGTGGGCCTGGGCTCGGCTCGGGCGGCCATGTGAATGGATGGCGGTGGCCGCTGAGTTGGTGGAGGGGGAGGGGCGGGGCACAATGACACATACGAGGAACTGAGGGGGCAGGCAGGGGAAGAATGCCGGCCTTGTTGTTGGATGGCTTGACATTGATTAATGAGAGAGAGAGAGAGTGAGAGAGAGAGAGAGAGAGAGAGGGAGAGAGAGAAAGTAAGACAGAAAGTAAGAAGAGAGGGGTGGCACTGGTATAGTAGGCCAGAAGGGGGGAGTTGGACTCTGGTAGGGGTGAGAGACTCCGGAAGAGCCTCAGGCTGCACTGCTGATCAGGAAGAGGGTAGCAGCAGTGCAACAAGGAACACCGCCCATCAAAACGTGTGTGTGTGTGTGTGTGTGTGTGTGTGTCTGGAGATTCCCTGACAATTTAGCCTGAGGAATTGTCTGTCTGCACTGACACACAAACGCATGTAGGCACACACAATTCAACGTAGGCCACATCAATCCTCATCCATCAAAGTCCGTCTAAGAGACTGTCATCATCATCATCATTAGAGGTTGCTTTGTTGTCAGTTTTGTCGCCCACACTTCAGCAGCTCAGCTGCTCTGCAAGGGAAAGAGTAGCAGTCAGGATAACAATTTGGACAGTTTTTCTCTGTATATATATTAAAAAAAAAAAGACTAAAGTGGCTTATATCCAGTGGTGTAGTGCAAGTGGGTAAACTGATTTATCGGTCCATCAACACTGCCTAAAATATTGCCCCTGTATCATGGCTTTATCCCTAGGCCTGTGTATGTGTGGACTAATTCACTTGGCTGATTGCATGGTTCCTGAAGTCGTTTTTAAACACTTTATCATCATTCTACATAACGATAAGCACACCGTAAGTTGCTCTGGATAAGAGCATCAGCTAAATGCCTAAAATGTAAATTAAAAATGTAAATGTAGGACAAACATCAAAGAAAAGGGCATTACAAATAGAAAACTAGATTGTGTGAAAATAAAAATGAGTTGATAATTGGTGAAGATATCAATTAGCAAGTGATAAGTCTCTTTTGTGCTTCAACTCACATTTTCTCCTGCTCTCTATAACATCACACAGGTTTTGCAAGCTACTTCAAATTAGCCTACAGAACACAGTAAGAGGTGCTGAGATGAACTATAAGAATGACAGTAAAGACATGAGAGTAGAGTGCTTTTATCACAGCCGATGATATTTTTAACTTTTTTTTTTCTTGAGCCAGGGAATGTTTACTGAGCCTGCATGCTTTCTGTCAGCAACACCACGCTTCCCAATCATACAGTTATGCCTAGGAGCTGGCCAGTTCAACCACAGGCTACTGGTCTTGGCCACAGAGCCGCTCTACTGGGGCAGTTAGAGGTTAAGTGCCTTGCTATAGAAACTTAAAGGGCAACAGGGTGTGTGCTGAATAAAGTTAATTGGTTAGCAGGCAGCACTTGAGGTCAGTGACTACATGTCTTAATAAGACAGTTGAAAGCTACTCAAATTAGCCAGACCAGTCAGAAACTTCTTCCTTTCAGCATGTTGGTGACTAACTTCAAAACAACATCATCAGCAACAACAGAAACAACTACAGCAACATCCTCTCTTTGTGGACAAAAGCAAAGGGGCTGAGGTTTCAGCAAAGAACATATTACAAGGTGCTTAATTTAAATTGTTTAAACTTTCATTCTTCAGAGCGAGACTGTCACATACAGTCTCTGCTGGAACCTGACTAATCAAAATAACTGGCAACATGATGCATTAGTATCAAAAGTGACATTATCATATTTCCCCTCTTGCAAAAGATGGACTGCCCTGAAAAAGATGACCGGTAAACTTCCAAAATGCTATACAATAATTTTAGGGAAAAAAAAAAAAAATCATACTGTGAAGTTCAGCATTCAATATCTCTAAAACATAGATGATCCAGTCTGTAAGAGTGTTATTAGTTTGTCAACCAAGGACTTAAAAAACTGCTATCTGTTAAAAGTACCATCATTTGTTGTAGATTTCTGATAATAATAGTTTCGTAAGTCACTTTTTTTCAAATGGTGGATATCTCATTTTGGAGCTAAACTCTTCATATCTTCTCCAATCTCACAAAATGGACTCTCACAGGTTAAATCCCCTTCCATTCAACTTCTATGCTGACCGAGCACTGTTGACCTTTCTACACCAGGAGCTGCTCCAGGCCGCCTCTGTCTCCAGCCAAGAGGGATTTCAAAGCCTCTCCTGGATGTCCCAGGACCCTTTGTCTGGACCCTCATCTATAGGTAAGCACAGTGCGCAGCCCCCTCCCCGCCACCAGCCTCTTCAAAACTCTGCACAATAGCCAGATTTCCTCCCAATTTGCTGGTGGAGAAAAGAAGGCTCAGGAACTCCTTTCAGTAGCTTTGAATAGTGGGCCTAATTCAGACTCAATCTTTGGGTCTGCCATGCCTCACCCTGACCCTAGCTGGCCTTACTTAGGGGCTCCTGACTTTGGCTAATGCTAGGGCAATCCCACTGCTGGAGGGCTTAGCCTTGTGCATGTTTGTGCCTCTGCTGCAAAACATGCCGGCTTGCTTTTATACTTTTGTGGATGCCAACTGATATTTTAGACCTTTACTTACCGAGGGAAGGCCAACAGAGCACAGTAGCTCTTTCTCAGCAACGCCCTGTTTCATACAGTCACACTCATTTCCATCTGGGAGCCGCCCACTACAAACCACAGTCCTCTACTGTCGGCCATCGCAGCCTGGGGATTGGAACTGGCAACTTTTCCATCACAACCTCACTTCTCTAACCTCAAAGTGACCACTGCCCCCTGAACATGTGTATGTGTGCGGTGTGTGTGCGGTGTGTGTTTGTGTGCGTTTGATACAGTTCAAGTTCGCTCGCTTGACCATTCGTTCTACTTGACCCCGCTGCACTCCTCTCCACCCCAATTATGCAAGCGCACACGTCCACTTTGCATATTTGTATTTCTTTTTTCTCCTGACACTCTTGAGGTCAGTCCTAATCAACCACCCTTTGGCTGCTCTGCCCGTTACACACACACACACACACACACACACACACACACACACATACACACATACACACACAGTTCTCACCAGAGTTCCTTAAAGACGCCTACCTTCCAGGTCCAAGGACTGCTATTAAAGCAATCAGGAGCTTTCTAAGCTAGGTCAAGAGCAAGGTGCTCGCATGGGGATTCTGATTTGAATTATGCAAAGGGGGGGAAAAGAGCAGAAGGAGAAAAATAGAAAGAGGAAGAGAGACAGAGAGAGAGAGAGATGGGAAAGAAAACAACCAAACCTTTTGTAGTCACACAAAGGTGAAATCCTATAAACAAAGGAAACAGTAGAAGAGAAGGTGATAAAGGTAAGCCGGTGACTTCTGATGAGATCTGAAGGATTGAAACGGTGAAGAATTTGAAAGCTTAGTTTTAAGTCCGAGGCCCTGACCTTGAGACCTGATGAAGCATTAGAAAACACGGTGAGGATCGAAATGGTGGGACCACACGCAGTGTGTGTGTGTGTGTGTGTGTGTGTGTGTGTGTGTGTGTGTGCGAGTGAGTGTGTGTGTGTGTGAGAGAGAGAGAGAGAGAGAGAGAGAGAAAGTGTGTGTATGTGTGTGTGTATGTGTGTCTGTGAGATCAGCTTTCCCTGTGGTCCATTCAGTGTCTAGCGGCTCAGGATATTGAGACAAGAGGAACGAGAGGAGAGAGAATTATCTTGAAATACGATTGGATCCTGGGTAGCTGTGTGTGCATGTGTGTGTGTGTGAGAGAGAGCGAGAGAGATAGAGAGGGAGAGAGAGAGTGAGTGAGTAAGTGAGTGGAGACAGTAAACATGGTAACTGTAGAGCTGATATAGTGGTGAGGAGTGGAATGGGCCAGGGGGTGTAAGTGTGCCTTTTTTGTGTGAAACAGACATTGTGTGCGTGTGTGTGTGTGTGTGTGTGTGCCCTGTGTGTATATGTGTGTGAGCATGTGTGTTCCCATTTGCTGTCCTATGCGTGTTCAAGAATTATATTCAGTTTTAGCATTTGATCTGCACTGTACAAAGAGTTAAATGATACAAGTCCTCCATAAATGACGGGGCCCACATCAGCTATTACCATATTAAATCTATCGCAAACCAATAGCACTTCTTTGTCAGGGAGTGGAGAAAACAGACACCAACTGATTCCTCACAGGCACCACTTTCTAAATAACAGTACATAAACTAAAACTAAATCAAATAAAAACCAAAAGCAGGAATCTCACTTTGGCAGCTAACTAAAACTAATTTGAAATAGAAAATTACCTAAATATAAGCCGGTAATCGCCCTGGTGTACACATTATGCCAGTGTATGCGTGTCCCTTTGTGTGTATGGCTGAGCGTACTCTAGCCAAACCTACCCCGCGGTGAACATAATCATGGCCCTGTCGTCCCCAGGTTAAAGGCTCACTGCTGGGTCTTCTGGCACTAATGCAGCGCCAAACTATAGGGGTCACATTAGCCCCATCTACTTCAGCATGCATTACAGTAGAAAGAACTCCATTCCCCATCAAAAGCCACCAGCGGGCTATAATGTGGGCCTACCTGTGATGGCCTAAATGAGTCACTTAATGATAGCCGTGCTGCAGGGAAGGAGTGCTCAGACAAAGAAATACTGATTGGATACTGATTCAGTGCAAGGGGCAGAAGAATATGAGTCACTGTATCATATCAATTCCATCGCTTAATGTCATCTAGAAAACGGCAGGGGGTCCGAGCTCAGAGTGGCTATTATTGCAGATCACATACTGTACTTTAAATACTTTTCGTGACTTTTTGCCTTCATTCAACACGATGAAGCTTGCTGTCCATTTCAGGAAACTGGACATCTTTTTCAATTTTGACCACGTGCCTGATTTTATGGATTAGACCAAGAACATCATGTTCAGATATCCAAATTCACAAAAAAAACGAAATTCCCCCACACACACACAGGATCACCTCTGCACCTCTGAGACCTTTCTGAAGACAATGGATGCTCTGAGAAAGGTCTTATGGGTGAAATGTCAACAGAAATAGATGAATGCAGAGGTGATTGTGTATGTGCAGGAAATCATTTTTTCTATGGACTTGGTACTTTAGGGGGACTTTTTTCTTACACCACAAAAGAGAGCAGTAATGTGCTTGTTATTCTCTATCACTAACACTCTAGCGCAGGTTCTCCCCTGTTTGTGCTTGACATTAAAGACTATTCAAGCAGCCATTCCAACCACCATCTTGTGTAATATTTAGATGACATGGCCCTCCTCTCTCTCCTCTCAGGGTCTGAATCACGGTCCAGAATCACGGTCCATCCCAGGTAGTCAGGTAGTTTTACAATGCACACTTTGGAATTAAACATCTCCAAGAATTTCTCAAGCCTGATAAACAACAATATCATCATTAAAAAAAAGCTCGCCAAAGACAATATCTTATCCATTCAGCATTCATAAACCCATATTTCAACACATCTGTCATTGGGAGCATCCTGTGTTTCTTGTTCATATGCTGGTTCACGTTTCTTTTTTATGAAGAATAGAAACCACTTGTAAATGTCTGCTGCAAAATCATCAGAGCTCCTTTGAGAGGCTCTTCTGGGTTCACTGTCTTTATGCAACAGACCAGGAAGAAGGCCCACAACATCCTGGAAGACAGAGGTCAAGCTCTGTACTCGGGGGTTTAAACTGCTCCCCCCCCCGGGTCCGTCTGCAATGTCAAGTGCACAGCAAATAGGTGCAGAGCCTCCTTTGTGTCTGAGGCCATATGGCTAGTAAGCAGGATGATTAATGGGAAATCTGGACTGATTTTGGAATTAATTGACTGTGGTAGTCACCTGTGTTGACTGTGGTAGTTACCAAACACACTTAAAGCTTCTTACTATTCACTTGCTTTTTGCACTGCCTATAATGACTTTGGTTGTCTCTCAAAATGCATTTGTGCTTTCACATTGCCTGTGACAACTCTTCCTTCCCTCTCTCTCCCTCTCACTCTCTCTTCCTCTGTCTCTCTCTTTCTATGTTTTTTGTCCGTTGCCTGATTGTCACCTGAAGCCCCGTGTTTGCCTGTAAATCAACTGTCCCAATGGAAATTAATAAATTTGAATTGAATTGAACTGTCTGAAGATTCAACCCCAGATTCAAATCTGTATCTATTCAAATAAGACTGGCATTTGCAGCAAAACCTGGGAACCCTGAGAAGTTGGTTGGCATCCATATAGCTTCTCGGTCACCTCGGCGGACATTTAGATAGAAATTGGGTGTAAACTTCCTAGAGAACTTTCTCAATGGGTGTGTGTATCCTGGCCGAGGGGTGTGGGAAGAGAGGGTGTGTGTGTCCCAGCAGCGGAGATGAGAAGGGGGTAAGTGAGCCATGTGGAGGAAGCCAGAGGGTGAGTGGTGATCTGTAAGACGATACCCTGCTACCTTCCCTGACCCCCCTGTCGGGCCACTCTCTTACCTGGACAAGATGGGGGGTATTAAGTGGCCCGCTGTCCCGCTAGGTTGAGTTGCTGATCCGCTAGCCAGAGAGGAAAGCCAACCCCTACTCCCATCTTCACTTCAGTGGGAGCGTTTGTTTTGATTTTTGTCCTCTCTTTCTCACAGACAAACCTGAGAGGCCCAATTTATCTGGGATAGAGTGAGGGGAAATAGGGCGCCTTGCCACTTGAACACTAGAACTTTAAGCCGGCAACGGTTCGCCGACTCTCTCTGCCAATGTCTTCCTTGACTGTAATGCAATGCTGACATACACAGAACAACAGAGGGCTTTTGATAATGCATTAATGACAGATGAATAAATAATACATCATGATATCATCACAAGTTGGAATAGAAAATTGGGATCTCAACAGTGTGTTATGACAGTGTGTTCTGGTGCTTAAATCTATTGGGCAGCGGGAGAAAAGAAAGCAGCCATGCATATTGTGGAATCACAGGCCACCACTTCCACCGTGTCATTTTTTTTTCCAAGATGACATCTCCGAGTTTCCTGCGAGGAGTCAACAATGTGCGCTGGTGCCCACCCACATCTTCAGGCCGGGCAACACAGGGACTGCCGAGAGAACAGGGGGAACAATTTGCTCATTCTCAACCAAGACATGGGGGCTTTGGACGAAGGGAAAAAAAGACACCCAATATCCAAAATCCCTCTCTCAGGGCCATCATGTGAAGAATTCCCCCTCTTCTCCTCCTCCTGTGCCCTCCCTCCCTCCTTTTCCTCTTCTCTTCTTTTCTTTTTTAATCAAGCCGTCTGGGGTTGTCAGGTCTTTTGAGACGAGGACTCCCAGCCATGTGAAAAGTTAATCCCTTGTGGGCCTTCTTCTCCGTGGCGCTCATCTCCCTGGGAACACTGGTGGTGGCGGGCAGGCAGGTGGTGGTGGTGAGCGGGGGGGGGGGGGGGGGGGGAGGTGGAAAGGAAGAGGGATGGATGGAGGGATGGAGGGAGGGTTCGAACGGAGGGCCACCCCCTGACCAAGGGATAGAGTGGTGCCGACCCTCTCCAATCCTCCATCCCTTGATTCCGAGGGCCACGTCTGGACTTAGGGCCCTGTTTGCCCCGTACCCACCCCCCTCCCACCCAATCACCCCCACCCTACACCAACAGCACTTCATTCCTCCCCTCTCTTCCACCATCCCGCCCCCACCCCCACCCGCTCCCTCTCAATCCCCCAACTCCAAGACCTTTTGATGAGGTTCCCTGCCTGACCGACAGACGGCTGGAATAGAGAGCGGAGAGGATTTGCAGCGTGGAGAGCTAGTCGAGTGGCTTCTGAAGGATGACAGTGGTTCACAATGGAGAGGGCACTCCTGTTGCATTGTGGCCCAAACCTCCCGCTCCCCCCCACCCCCCACCCCCCACCCCCCCCAGCCACTTGGCTTCAACCGTTCCCCTCCAGCCGTTTCGCTGTGTGTCAAAGCAACAGTCCCGACAGACTCCTCTTGGGCCTTCTGCCAAGGAATGAAGGACATGATAGATAACAATGGAGGTAAGACGAGGGGTTCAACGGCGCTTTTGTCAGGATTCTTTCAATGAGCTGTTTCAGGGAAAGACACCTACAGCAGCAGCTACAAGCAACATAGACACAAACTGACACGTTCACCTCAAAGAAGTCATATTCCTAATTGAACACTGGAAGGCAACAAGGTCAGTGGCTCACCAAAGATTGCTTCTCTACCAATCTGAAGGAGAGAGAGAGAGAAAAAAAACCTGCACACTTGAATGCTTTGCTTGCTTTGCACTTTTTCTCAGTCTCCCTCTTGGAGCGAAGTGCCATTGGAAATATAGACAGGCTCAGTCAGCCATCTTAATCCCTCTCCCCTGTCCATCTCACGCTCACTCAATCCACCCTGACCCCACACACACTCTCACTCTTTCACACACTCATCCACACACACACACTTTCACCCACTCCCTCCCCTAGCCCTACCACTTGATGTGCCCCAAGCCCCCCCTAAGAAAAGAGCTTGAGGCAGAGAGAATCCCTGTCGGAGGGGTGTACAGAGCGAGATTTGGGAGTTTGTAAAGGTCAGCGCGGACTTTGTTCAATCTGAGGGTTTATCTCGGCAACAGCAGCGCAGGACAATGGGGCCGCTCGCCGCGCGACAGAAACCCAAGCTGTGGCAGCTAAATTACTTCACTGATAAGGCCGAATTAGAAGCACTGGGACCCCGGAGGCCAGGAAAATAGGAGGAGGGAGCAAAAAGAAAGGAAGGAGAGAAGGAGAAATAGAGGGAGGCCACATAAGGTTGGGGAAGGGGGTTGAAAATCAATGAATCCCAAAAGAAAAGATTTGACTCTGCAATCTGGGTATAATTAAAGCGCATGTTCTAAATCTCGTAATGAAAGCAAATGTGTCTACTGCAAATAGATTCAACGTTACATTGATATGCTAGACAGCAGAGACAACACTCTTCTGTCTGCAAGCATAGAACATGATGGAAATATATGTGTGTGTATGTGTGTGTGTGTGTGTGTGTGTGTGTGTGTGTATACATGTGTTTATGTGTGTAAGTGTACCAATGGACTGAATACTCAGTGAGGGATGCTCAGAAGGCCCTGTGGTGATCCATCATGTGAATGGTAGAGAGGGCATTGTGCTGTGTGTGTGTGTGTGTGTGTGTGTGTGTGTGTGTGTGTGTGTGTGTGGTACAGAGGGCACTGCATTGTGTGTTTGTGTGTGTATATCATATGTGAGAGAAAGGGTGCAAAGAGATAAAAAAGAGAGAAGGAAAGAGAGGTGGAAAAACGGAAGGTGATGGTGAGTCATCTGTATCACCCCCCCTACACACACACGCACACACACACACACACACACACACACACACACACATCCTACACACCCCCCTGCTCCACAGGAGAGGAAGAAGTGAGAGGGTTGGAGGGGTGGAAAAGAGCCGGCTGGGGTAGTTTTGGTAGACATCCTGCCCCAAGTGTGTGTGTGTATGCGTCTGTCTGTCTGCGTATACAGCGTATGTGTGTCTGTTGGTGTGTTCATGTACACTTTCAAGTTTTTCTACCCTTGCACTAGAGTGTGTGTTCTCTCTCTCTCTCTCTCCCTCTCTCTGTCCCTGAAGAAACAAAGCCAGCCACTCTATGCTAAAAGCACTTACCAGCAGTCTCGCTCACAAAGTAGCATTGTAAGCTCTCCGCCAGCAGAGGGGAGCAGGCTTTGTCACCAGAAACACTGTGGCTCAATAAATAATAGCAAACACAGCAACATATTAAGAGTTTCATTCCAAAATGTGGTATCCGCCATTTGAAAACAGCGATATCTACTCTTAAAAAAATGAGGGATAGCACAAAACTAAAATTTATTGTACGTTTTAAAGGTAGGTAGACGACTTAAGTCTGTGGGTGGTAGCTCGACATAATTTGTGCATAGATGTTCTGTATTTTACTGATAGTGGTCAGATTATTTTTTTTATAAAATGGATATATCGTTTTTTGGAAATTGATTCTTTACCTACAGTCACCTTGTTAAGATCATAATATACAGCCAGCGGCAAATCAGCATAATATGTTTAAATATACAATAAAGATACTACACACACACACACACACACACACACACCGACTACGACAATGCTTTTGTTCTGACAGTTGGCATAGCTTCTGTATCACATGGCTCGGTCCTAAGCGCCTCAGAGATCTAGACTGTTTTTCTGCTTTTATCGTCCCCTCCTGTGGTACCGGGTGGCATGCTGGGTACCGCTGCGTACCAGCTGCACAGACATCAGCTCACCTCCTCTGCAGAAGGACCGACGCAGAGCAGAATCATATGACAGCCAGAGAGGACAGGACGACCGAGAGGCAGAAATTAAGTCAGCCTCTCTGACCTCCCCTTTCTTTTCATTTGACCTCCCATTTAATAGACAGATTATTGTGCCCCATGATGAAATCTGGGTGAGGACTATGGATTGGTCTTCCGTCCTGCATTCATTCGCTTGTTCACTCGTTTGTTCATTCATTCATTCGTTCATTTGTCCATCCGTCCTCTCAATTCCTCTTGAGGTTCAGCAACGATGCAGCAGTAGTGAGCGTGCTGTAAAGATGTGGGATTTCTGGACACCCATCCTATTGACCGCTATTCAGTTCTCTCATATGACAAAAGAATTTCATGCTTTGTTTTTGTCTCTGAGAAAGCATCAGCAAACTAGCAAAGCATTAACTGGCAATACAAGTCTTAGTGAAAGTCTTTCAAAGCAGTTCTAATGCTGACTCTTACGATTACTGCAGCATATGGACGTTAATAGAATGAGTTGTGTGCAATGTTGAGAGAAATTGCTTTATTCCCATTGATTCGTGATCAGTAGGATAAAAAAACTGAGCCTACCCTCTAACGGTGATGATGATACGAATCACGTAAATCATTTAAATCGACAATAAACCACTCTGATGCATGACAATAGCCATCAAAATGTACTGTCACAGTGATTGGTGTGCAGAATCATGCAACCAAAATTAAATGAGGCAATGATGTCTCACATTATGAAATGTCTGGGATACATCTGTCTGCACTGTTATTTGTCATCTTGACACAAGCCTCGTACTAAATTAAGATATTACACCAAACTCCCAGTGAGAAACTGCTTAGTGTGGGGGAGATGTGACAGATTTAGGATTATGTAGGAGAGTGGAACAGTGCCCAAGATGATTAATAGACAGCAATGCGCACATGTATGTACGTGCACACACACACACACAAGCACACATGTAAGAACACCTCTGCAAATCTTGACTCTGTCAAAACCTCGTTGCCGTCCCATACAGACAAGACTCCGGGTCTCGCTCCTAGTGACACTGGTGGAGAAAATGAGCGAAAATCACTCGAGCGACTCCGGAGTCTTTCCAAAGTAAAGACGGCCCCGCGTGTTCGACACTTCAACAATTCAACACTGTTTTTACATCTAATGTCGTCATCGTGCTTCGCTTTTCACTCTGCCCTGTTATTCTAAATGGCCAAGTCCAGGAAAGAATAACATGGGAGAATGTCTTTTTCCTGCCTGCCTGTGTGTCTGTATGTTTGTGTGCACGTATGTGTGTGCACGTGCTCATGTACACATACATGTGTGTATTTGTAACTCATTGTATACACACCCACACACATATACCTGACACCTGGAGCTTTCAATGAAAACCAAGATGAAGTATAAAGAGTTAACTAAAGCGAAGTATTTCTCCAGCCCAAGTTCTACATCCCAGGCTTTTGGCCCATGTTGTGTACAGTATCTGATTATGGAAAATGGTAATCACAACAGCCACGGGAACCTGATTAATCGGTCACCACCTCCAGCCTGATCCACAGAAATGTTAGGCAACACTAGGGGATTGAGAGTTAAACTCTGTTGTGTGCATTAAGGAGAGAGGGAAAGAGAGTGAGAAAGAAAGAGGAAAGAGAAAGGGAACAAAAGGCAGAGAGCAAGAGAGTGAGAGAGAGAAGACATGAAGTGACCTGTGACCAACACGGGTCTTGCATTGGAGGGCTCTCACAAGTATCTGTGTGTGTGTGGTATGTGTGTGTGCGTGTGTACAAGTGTTCATGTTTGTGTGTGTAGCAAAAGGATTCTTGGTTTCTTCTGAGTCTGGCAGTCAGCTGACCCTTCTCTGACACCTAGAGACGCAGACACACATGCACACATGTACACACACACACACACACACACACACACACAAGCAGGCTCATGGGTCTTCATGGGTGGCACGGCTATGTCTCTATGTCGAGATGAACCTGCTTTCATGGCTGATTTATAAACACTGCATAAGACTAGCAGCAAGATTTGGGGAGGCGTGAAAGGGTAACATGCGGCCTCCAAGTTCATATTTCCAAGTGAAAGCATGAATCTAATCAACAACATAAACAGCATTTGACAAATGTCATCATTTTCCGCTGTGGCACAGAGCAGTGTCATTGTCTGCTCTTGCCTTTAGGGCCGAACTGATGGGACTATTCATCAGGTCAACGATGAACGATGGGGTTTCACTAGATACAGAGAGGAAGAGGGGGGAGAAGAGGAGGAAATTGGGCAGGAGTTACCTGCGCTTGGCCACAGAGGACTGATGGACCAATGTGGAGGTTTTTAAATTAATGTTTAAAGCGCGTCTGCACAGAGAAACCTCATGCAATAAAGGACAGCATTGTGGAGGAGATGCGTGAGGAGACTAGGGGGGTTTATTCAGGCAGACAAGAGGTTCCATTGAGATTGCTTGGCTGGAGTGGCTGAGGTCTGAAACCAATGACCAAGTAATAACAGCCCAAATCCCAGGGACAATATTTGTCGAGTTCCACTCTCCTCAAAGATGGATGACTTTGCCCCATCTACTTCCTCGGGAGCCCGCGCACCTTTCATCTGGGCCCCGCAGATTAATTTATTAACTAATTAACAGATGTTGGTAACGAGTTATGAACAAATGATAAGGCATCAGGCTTCTAATCAAACCTGACGTTTAATTTGCTGCCCTGCTTCCTCGTTATCAATTACTGTGTTCAGTGAAGATAATTGACAACGGTTTGCACTGGGACGCAGGAGACATGTCTTTAACAGCTCCTTAAAAAAGCCCAGTGCTGCTGCGGTGTTTCTAGGGGCAACGACGACCATATGTTTAATATTAGATGGAATCTGTTCCACTGGAGTGCTCCGAAAGCTGGGAAAATTGGATTAAATTGGCTAATGGCATGTTTAAAACCTACATAAAATGAACGTGAATGGAAGATATTACAGCGCCCAGGCCCGAGACTTGTGGTGTTACGCTCTCTCTCCGGTGTTTTTGCTCCATGTGTAAACTTGGGGTTTCTTTCAAAGTCAAGTAATGATGACAGAAAACCACACACTGTTGGTCAATACTGTTATTAGAAACCACAGGATTGATATCCTTTTCATTACAATGTGGGAATGGAGGCACACGTGCCAAAGTAACTCCTTGCATTAACACAAAATTTCACATTTGCAATTCTGAAAAAAAATTGCAGCTGTGTATACACAGATATAAATGCATATATTTCACACTGCCAAAATTTAACTTTTGAAACATTTAGCTTTTGGACATAAAAAATCAAGATGCTTCATGTATTTATCTCTTTAGTGCCTGTACTTCAATGCAGCATATAATATTGTGAATCATGTCAGTAAAAGATAAGATCAGAATGGTGGCCGTTTTGTGCAAAACGTCAATATATAATTATCCCTCAGTTTCCATTGAAAGTAGATCCAGGTAGGCAAAACTAAATGGTCCTGCTGTTTTTCCTGTTAAGTGGCTTTAAGGAGAGGTACTCTCAGGAGCTCATCAGAGCATGGCCTTGATTTGATTACTAAAAGACATGATAATCACCCCATTTACGTGAAGAGCTTCACTCACGCAGTATAGCCTTACACAATGGTCTACACGGTAGGGGTTCAAGTTAACTGGAAATAATGTTGGGACCGAGACTGTCTAGAAACGGATGATGGGACAAATGGGTTCATATAGGATAAAGGTTTGATGTGTTAAGGTTAGTTGAAAGCTTACTTTCCCTAACTTTGACCGACACCCATAATCACAACAGCAGAACATGGCTGTCACTGTGAGAACATTAGACAGCACATTAGTCAAATTGAGCAGGAAACGACTCTAGCCCTCGTTATCTCGCTCTCTCTCTCTTTCTCTCTCTGTCTCATACTATCCATTCCCTCGGTGTGACGACTGTCTCCTGGCAGTCCCTGGCAGTTTCTGCCCTATCAGTTTGGTACCAGTCACCCTTTGGGCCGAGTATCGAGATAAAGAACACCTTGCTGTGGAAGGCAAACAGATCAGACAAGTTGCGAACTGCACCTTGAATGCCCTATAGGGATATCTTGCCGCATAAGGACTTGGCCATCCGCCCTCCTGACGAAAACACAAAAGGCGAGCAAACAGTTTAGGAGGCAAGAGGTGGGGTCAGGACAGATAAGTGTCAGGGCGCGCCAGGACTTCTTCTCCCCAGTGTTTGGAGACAAGGACGTTAGCTTAGCTTAGCGATTAGGTAGAGAATAAAAGGAGCGTAGCGTCAGCATGAAAAGCTAGCTGTCAAGCTGGAGATTTAGTGCCTAACAGAGGGTGAGGGAGATGCATGATGCCATGGCCGGATGGGTATCTGTCACGTAGGCACTTGACGGCATAAGAGTGCCCGCCAGACGTCTTAACCTATCACTAAGTCAATAACAGGGTAAACAGAAGAGCTAGCATAGTTTTCCCCTCTTTCCACACATCACTAGATGAATGATACCGATATGGAAAATCACCCCACACCACAGAAAGTAAACAGAAAAAGAATGAGGGACAGAGAGAGAGAGAAAAGTTTGCCTGGAGACAAAGTCATCCCAAGGTCCACCGCTGCAAACAAGTCACTTTGAGACAAATATGGCTCCAGGGGTGACATGGACTCCATGATATATGTTTTTGTGTGTGCAAGCATATGTGCTGACCTTGTCCAAAGGTTCAACATCAACGCACATCCCTAAAATCAGAATGCACAGTAATGTCCTTGGTATATCCCGCTCCTCATGCCTTACAATAAAGGATACCTCTGCCCCAGTAATGGATCAGCATTTGGACATTCACTACTGGACTGTGTACCATTTACATTCTACGGATTGACACTGCCAGATCAATAGCAAGAGCGGTAATTACAGGTTGAGGAAGCAGCCAGTGAATCGGCCCAAAACTGACACGCAGGTGACTCCATCTTCACACGGCGGGGGACATTTCTCAGCGAAACACCTGATTCATGTGTTGACCTTCCAGCGAGCGCTTCGTGAGATAGCAAACACTCAAGCTGGAGGAACAAAAGATAGCGAGAGATGACAAAGGTAAAAGGTGTTGGAGGCGTGACAAAAGTCATGATTCAGAGGCGCGAGGACACGCCCAGCGGTCACGGGGTAAGGAGAAGGGTGAGTAAACACCATTAATATCCCGCTTTCGGGAGGGCTTGGCCGCAGTGTTTGTTTGGTTTTGAGCTTCACAAACGTTCACCCATACAGACAGAAAGAAGAGATTTGATTTTCACTCGTATTTTTTTCCCTTTGCTTCACAGGCATCGCTGTTCTTTTAATGCTCTCTTAACTCTTACAGGAAGGGTATGTGATCTCCTAACTGTAAATTTGCAGTTATTGCACCTATTAACATGCACGTGCCCCCCTCCCCCCCCTCCCAACACACACACACACACTTGTCCTCTCCTGCCATCTGCACACACAAGGGAGTGGGATCAGGCAGTCCTTTCAATGCCAGTCAGTGAACAGCACAATACCTCCAGCCATTGTAAAGTGACAAGCCTCTATCAATAGGCGAGTCAGGCCAATCTACCAGCCAGATAATAGCAGCAGTCACTCTGACAGTAGATCCCCACACTGGACTCTCTGAGGGCCTCTCCTCACTCAGGCCTTCCTATCCTGGGGGGTTGGCAGCCTCACACACACTCACACACACACACATACGCTAGACCTGGGGCCCTGGCGTTCTATCATGTTGTGCTAAAGGGGGAGCATAATGGTTTTTAAATGGATGACTCGGTGCCGGCCCAGGGAGGGAGTCTGAGACAGAGGAGAATGGCCATGGCCTGCAGCGAAGCAGCTCTTAGATTGAGCTGTCCGTCTCGCTGAAATGAGTCTGAGTTAACACCTCTTCCAGTCCCCTACGCCCCGGGACAGACAACACTAGGCTTCCTCTCCGCCTTCCTCTTTCTCTCCCTCCCACTCTTTCACTCTCTCTCTCTCTTTCTTTCTATCTCTCTCTCCACCAATCTATCCATCCGCTCAGATATCAAAAAAGCACTACAGCGTACGCCATGTAATTGTGTGAGAGAATAACCATTTCTTACCTCTTTTAAGGATGACCATTTGCCCCTCATATGAGGATTTATTATCCCTTTTGATCATCAATCACTTTTAACCACTTGTATAACTATACTTGCATATACTTTCATGATCATTTATTGTTTTGTCCTGCTAGAGGATGACCATTACTGTCTTGTCCTGTTTGACAGTACAGACCGTTGTCTCATCTGACCAGAACTAACCAATTAGAGACTTGCACATCTTTGAGAAGATCATTACCAATCACTTGTAATTCTCTTTTCTGGCTTCTAGTCTGGACTCTTTCTCCTCCACTTGCAGCCTCCCGTGTCTCTGCCTCATCACCCTCTCACTCCTAATTCACCTGGTGATGCCGGGTTTGGTTTTAACCAGTCAAAAGGCCAATTCAGGTCATCAGGTTCATCATCTTCAGGAATTATTAATCCTGCTGATTCTGGCAGCTGCTTTCATTTAATTTACTGCATATAAACCCGTTTTTGTTTCTTATTTGGGTCAATTGATTTGCATCCAGAAGTCATTGGTTTATTAGAATCGTTATTCGGTTCAACTTGCAACTTTAATTCAGCCGATTGATCTTTAAAGGATTAATTTTGCTTTGTCAACTGATCTTTTAAGGATTTACACTGTGCATTTGACAACGTCTTGTTTCATTCTCCCACATTCTGAGGCAGTATAGATATTTTTCTGGATTTTTCAAGACATTTTTCTGGATGTTTTTGCATGCTGCTCTATCATCATTTCATTTTCATAGCTTTACTGTTAACTTCCTTTAAATTATCATGAAGCCTATACAATGGACACTCAAAGAAAGTTTGGATGAGGTTAATCTTGTCCAGGACTCTAATCAGACTTACAACCACACACAGTGACAAAATTGGGTTTTCAAACAGATCCCTTACTTAGAATTTGGACTGAGGTCACTGGTGTCGGTTTTCAGTCTGGAAAAGAGTCACCTTCGAAGATCTGTTGTCATCCGGGTCACGGCACCAAATTGTTGAGGCAATCAGCACTCAGCTCTGTGTACCGCTCTCAAGTGTACGGCTTCTTTATTGCATACATGTATGTGTCGGCATGCAGAGTCAGAGCATGTCTAACAAAGTAGGCTGCACACTTTTACAGAGAAGTGCAGCAGAATTTATACAGTGAAACAATCAGAGACAACTTGTAGAAGGGAGTGAAAGGGAGACCGGTACAAACTAGAACAAAGAAAAGATGTGCAAGTCTCTAATTGGCTAGTTCTGGTCAGTCAGCACTGCAACAAAGATAAGACTAAGGTAAGATGAGGCAATGGTCAGCATTGTCAAACAGGAAAATACAATAATGGTTGTCCTCTAGCAGAGTAACAATAAATGATCATGAAATGTTACATAGATGGTTAAAAGTGACTGAGGAAATGATCATAAGGGATAACGAATGCTTATATAAGGGGCAAATAGTGATCGTTAAAAGAGGTATGAAATGGTTATTCTCTCACAATTGTTAGAGTCGTGCGGCTCAGTTGGTAGACCGCGGCGCTCGCAAAGCCAATGTAATGAGCTCTTGCCAGTGTTAAAACAGTAAAAAACGAGATTGGAGCACAGTCAAACTATAATCACTACGATAACCTCACTCAGCATTTAATCCCGTTCCTCGTCCTACCAAGAAAGGCTCGGCCATAATGTATGAGGTCCTGGTTAGATATGATCATATTTACACCATTGGGACCTCAGATCACATCACTTATTATCTTTCAAAACATATCCCCTGTTCTGGCAGGGGGCTGGCGGAGGACACACACACACACACACACACACACACACAGGGTTCCCATTAACAGTATTAGACTTCTCCTGTGTGTTTGAAGCTGTAAGACACCTCTTTTTTGCTTATTTCTCTCCACTCACCCTTGTTTCTTTCTCACTCATTTCTTGTAACTCACCCCATCTTCACTCTCCATCTTTCTTCACACAGCCCTACTTCTCTCTCTCTCTCTCTCTCTCTCTCTCTGTCTCCCTAGTTCCCACTCACTTTCTATCCTCTCTCTCTCACTCGCCTGTCTATTTGTCTAAGACCAGAGGCAGTAGATGAGTAGAGGGGTAGATGGTGAAAAGGGGGGAGGGAAGAGGGGTGTACAGGACTCCTAGGGGAGTCTGTCGATGGCTATCAACAGGCTGACTGTTATGACTATCTGTGATAAGGGTCTGGGAGAGAAGAGCCCCTGAAGGCCCCTGAAGGCCCCTGAAGGCCCCCAGACCCAAACCAGACAGGATGTCTTAAAAAATAATACAGCCCGAGCCGAAGTCGGTCGTCCACAAACCGCTCAGGAGGAGGAGGAGAAGGAGAGGAGGAGGCAGAGAGAAGACGGGCCTGACCCTTCCTTTTTGACAGATTTGGAGGCAAAGACCAAAGTTGTTTTAAGTTGAAGGGCAAAGAGAGGCTGGCCTCAGGCTAACAGCAAAGTGCATACAGAGTAGAAAAAGGTTGAAGAAAATGTCACCAAAAAATACCAATAATGTGCCAAAATCACATGACATATGGAGAGGTAGGATGTGGAATGTGCTCCCCGTTTCGTCTACATACCTTCATGAGTGGATTATTGATCTAAGATGGCTGATATATCAGATAAACACACACACAAAGATCTCTGTGACATGGTGATCTGATGACTAGCCTAGCTATCTTCCCACATCAGTCCTTTCATCGCGGAGAGAAAACTGGACACCCTAAAAAAAAAGGGTCAACAATGTGCTATGCAGTTTTTTTCCAGGGTTTGTAATCCGAGTGTATAGTCAGGGAATTTCGGTGTGTGCATGTCTGTGTGTATCTTTAGAGCTGAAGGTGGCTTTTTTTTCCTATAGGCCAAAGAGCTGAAGCTTGGCTGATGAATATGCATAAGCAAGGTGTCAGGGGAGTAGAGCGGAGAGAGAGGGAGGGAGGAGGAGAACGGAGAGAAAACATGAGAGCAGGGGGGAGTTTGTAGCTTTTGGAGGGGTGCCCTTTGCACCCCAAACGGCTAGCCATAATATGAACTTTAAAAAGGAAAACGTTCGGCGTGGCACGCTGCCATGTAGCGTGTGCCTTTGTGCTCTAATCGCCTGCATGCTCCCACAACTGTTAAGAAGAAAATTAGAGAGAGAAAAAGAAATAGAAAATGGGATTTGGTGGAAGAAATACTTTTGGATAATATGTTTTTTTTAAATACATGAACAAACTGTAAAAAGTAAAAGGTGTTGGAGGAAATTTTAGGAGCTCTTCAGATTGTATCTATAGGGGAACCCTGGGAGATTCCTTCAAGAAGCCGTTCACAAAGGCTTCATGAGTCTATGTTTAAATGTCAAGTAGCAAAAACTCTGGTCTATGAATAAATAACTAATAAATAACTAAAACTAATCTTTTTATCACAAGGAGGAAGCACACCAATGCTGTGAAGAACAACAGGCTTCAACAAATGAGTATAAATCTGTTTTATGAAATTATTATGCCTCCTCCAATGATATTAGAGTATGTTACTAGAGAGGCTAATATTGTGTTTTTGCATAATTGTTCACTTCCTAGAACTACATTATTAGTAGCTTTTTGAGCTTACCATAATGTTTGTTTACTCATTGTTTAGATTTCTATAGTGTAAAATAATAGATGTTTTATAGGTTCTTAGTAATGGCAAAGTTATTACTCATGAAATTCTAGTCAGGCTGTCATTTTATGTTGAAGGACAAATCCGCACTACTGTACAAGTAACATTTTCTTATTAGTTTATCTCAATAACACTTATAGCTGCATCTCCCAAATATGGACTAACTGCCAATAACACACCTATTTTCTCTGCTCTTCTAAATGCATAGTTACCAAAAAAAAAAATAACTACACTGAAAGGGTGTGAAAAATCCCCCTCAAATCAGTGAAAGGCTTTTTCTCCAAATGTTCCACAACCAAAATGCTATAGCTGAACCTTGCAACTGCATACATCAGTTGGTGGTGTCTAATTCCAGCGTAGCATGCTCTTTCCAACATAGCGCTCCAATGATTAACTTGTCCGAGTCACTATTCCTAATTGCATATGAATGTAATATGAGACTATGTGAATGACCAGCCCCTTAAAAAAGAAGAGTCAGGGAGTCAGTGAAATGAAAAGCAGGCCAGTATATTTCATCTCTGATTAGGCATACGAGAAAGAGAGAGTGAGTGAGAAGGAGAGAGAGAGAGAGAGAGAGAGAGTGAGAGAGAGAGACAGAGATCGGGAGTTCCTTTTTTCCTAATGAGCTTACTGAAGCAACTTCAATATCCTCTAATGTCATGTTGAAATGAAAATTAATAGTTCAATACGCCGCCACCGCATTGGGCCACGCTTCTTCCATTTCCATATCGGGTGGCGTGACCAAATGAGCGCGCTCGCTCGCTCGGACCGACGCCCAGAAAAGCTGATACCTCCACTAATCAGCCAGATTTTTCCGTCTGACATTGGCGTGCTGGTGGAATTCTGGAAGACTGTGTTTTGTGTGTGTGTGTGTGTGTGTGTATGTGTGCGACAGAGTGTGTATGTGTGTGTGAAGGTTCAAAGATGAGGTCAAATCACATGGGGGATGTAAAGGGAATGAGCATCTTTGCTGATGGAGATGGCTGCCTGCGAATGAAGAGCGATGGTTGGAAATAGAGAGAGTGGCGCGCTCATGCACTTACCTTCCTCAATGTTGCTTCATTGCTTCCATCATTCTTTCATTTCATAGCTTACATTTGTGTTTGTGCCGTGAGATATGTCAAAAGTGATGGAAATGAATCATATTACCCAGTTTTACAAAAAGACAGAGCAGCAGAAGAGAGAAAAAAAGAAAACCAACGAACCAGGACAACCGAACACAAAACAAAACAAAGCACAAAGAAAGAGGCCAGGCTGGTTCCTACCTCCCATCCAAAGGAGCTGTCTTTGCCCGTGGCCCCATGGTGCAGTGCGTTGTGCGGGCCAAACCTCTCGCCCGCGCCGATGTGGGTCTTGGCCCATACGCCCAGGCCGGCGCCGGGCACAGAAGACTCCCGCAGCTCCAGTTCGCTGGGAATGGGAATGTCGTCGGGAATGTAGACAGGCGCCTCATAGGGCGAGCCCTCCTTGGGTGTGGTGAAGTCCTCGTCGTTGCTGCTGTTGTTGTTGTTGTTGTTGTGGAGGTGGTGGTGGTGGGAGGCGTAGATGTGGGGGTGCAGCAGGTGGTGGTGGTGGTTGTTTGGGTGGGAGGGGGTCGGTGAGGGCAGGGGGGACATGTTGATGATGCCGTCCTCCCCGTCGTCCTCTGGGCTATCGCCACCGCCTCCACCCCCGCCCGCACCGGCCGCTAAACCCGGGAGGTCGGCCTCTGTCTCATACATGCTGTCCACTGGCTCGCTGTCATCTGAGAGACGCAGAAGAGAGAGGATAGAGGGATTAATGTTTATAGAAGAGGGGAAGAGGAGGTACAGCATGCCAGGGCTGGGAATGACTGGATGGCCTTTAAATACTTTGCCTATTATTAGTTAATTAATCAGCGTGTTGTTTTTCTTGCGAGGTCACATCTAAGAGGTCATGTATTTTCCCAACCAGTCCGTTTGGTTTGGTTTGGTTGGAGTTGGTTTGGTGAGACTCCAACTAAACCGTGAGCAGGGATGAGGGCAGGAAGGTTGCAGCATCTTGACCAATCACAGCCTCAATATTTCAACAGGATGACTTCGCACTACGGGACTTGTCCTCAGAACCTTCTAAAAACAGCTCAAACCTCAGCAGTACACTTCCTAACAAATGACTTATTGACCCTCATCGTTCAAAAAACACCCCACTTCAGTCTCCAAACCTCTAAACCACGAGAAAACCACATTGCGCAATGAGAGAATTTGGGGGTCTTCAGAAAAATGCCGATCCATCTGGGGGTCCTCAGCTAGAAAACGCTCAGTGTGCAGATTTCCCAGAGGCTATCTGGGAAGCGCCAGAGGAAGAGAAGAAGAAGCTTTAGGTCCGCCAAGTCCCTGATGGGAAAAGTTCTCTATTCCACTGCAGTCACTGGTTTCTGCCAGGACTCGTCTTACAGATAATGGGCAGCAGCGCCTGGCGGTGCCTATCGCCGACCTGGTTAGCCTAGTCACCTATCATTATTGTCACGTCCAGGGATTGACAACATAACTGTGCTCCAGGATTTCACCATTCCAATGTCAGTGGAAACGATGATGAACACTGCGAGTGTGTGTGTGTGTGTGTGTGTGTGTGTGTGAGCGCATTAGTATTTCTCAAGGACCCGAGTGGATAGTGGGTGTTTGCATCTGTGTATGTGCACATGCATGTCTGCGTGTGGGATGTGTGTGGGGTGTGCATGCGGGGTGTATGTGGTGTGTGTTTTTGTGTGTTTCTATGTCTGTGTGTGTGTTTGCATGAACACATTATGTGTGTGGCTCCTTTTCTGTCTCTCTCTCTCTGAACCTATCCAATTTGACAAAGTAAGGAGGAGGAGAAAGAAAAAGCAAAAGAAGAAAAAAACACAGGATGAGACTAATACTGTTAATAGGAGTCCTGTGCGTGTCTCTGTATATGTGTGTGTGTGTGTGTGTGTGTGTGTGTGTGAGTGATTGCCCCAGCGCATCTATATGTGTGTCTCTCTTTCTTTCCCTCTCTGGACGGAACAGATCCCAGTGTCTTTAGTCAAAGCACCACTGCAGTTTTACTATCTAAACACAGGGACTGGCAATCAGGGGGCTAACTAGGCCCAAAATTACAGCAGGAGTGGTTCCAATCAAGCCCTCTCCCTCTACTAGCCTCCATGTAGCCCGCTGCCAAGCCTGCCACAGCTTCCCAGGCTTTAGCTGGAGCTGCACGAGGCACTTACATCCACAAACACCGCTTGTTAATACATGAACGTTTATTAGGTAATGGTGAATCCATTGTGACTTCTTGATTTAATTTTGACTATGTAGGTTGGATTTCGCCGAGAGATGTGCATCACAGGCTGCACCGTTTTTTTTTACGTCTGCCAATTAATAAGTTCAGTTTATGTTTTATTAGTTTATTAATTCCTAAAACAAATGTCTGTATATGCCTAGGGAGGTGTGGCAGGCTAGTAAAGGGAAATGTCTTGAATGAGCTAATCAGGAAACCGAGGCAGAAAAAGAGACATCACTGGAATAATTTGAGAGCACATTCAGAGCGCAGTGTATCAGATTCTTGTTCTTTGATAAATGCTTGGGTTTCTGCCCGGTGAAAGATGGGGAATATGAAAGTTGTTAAATTAACTGACATGTAAGTTTTAAATGTGAAATGTGAAACTATGAAAGCATGCGACAGCGGCTTTTCAGCGCCTGGCAAACCTATAGCCCGTCCATAGAGGTCCGGGAAACTTATCATATAAAGCTGCAGCAGTAAAATCCAGCCTTTTATGACTGATTTTGCGTCATCCAGTGATTTTGAGGGGAAAAGAACCCATTTTTTTAATGATCACTGTTTCATAGGGGCTCAGACCAGGCGCGCAATTAAGCATGGAACATGTGAGCCAGCAGTAGCTTCTACTTTTCACAGATCAATTAAAGTTTTATAACCCAGCCCTATCTGCTGCTCCCTCTGCACAATCAAAAGTGTTTTCGGGCCGTTAAAGCCTTTTTTTCACTCTCTCTCTCTTCACTCCCCCTCTCTCATTGGCACCCGACCCATCGAGTGCAATTTGGACAAGCCGAAAGACAGCCTTGGAAAATCTATTAAATACTATTTGGCTTTAAGAGCCTCTGTGCAGAAAAAAAAAATGCACAGATCACTACATCGAGTAATTGAGTAACAAGGAGAAAGAGTGGGGGAAAAAAAACCAACCCCCCCTTAATTTTAATGAACAAAACATCTTTTGTGGGAGACATGAAGCAGTAGAGCGAGGCAGAAATGGCAAATACAATGTGATTTTAAATAAGTTAAAGTCTTATAGTCTAACTTCTCTTATTCATAAAAACGTTGCCTGCAGAGAAAACCGGGAAAGTTTTAGATTACTCGCCACTAGAGACAAACTCTCTCTCTCTCTCTCTCTCCTCCCCTCCCTATGACAAGTTGTGAGCTTGACCATGTTCGACCATGAAGTTCAGCACCGAAAAAAAAAGTTGTAGATGAGAAAAGAAAGCAGGAAAATAATGAAAGGGGCCAGGAAGAGGATGAGGAGGAGGAGGCGAAGAATCTAAAAACTGACGACTGAGCTGCTTTTAAATGGCTGTGTGTTTGCTCTGGGTCTCAAAAGGCCCAGAAAGAGATGTTAGGTTCGTCTCCCTCAGGGCTTCTTAAAAAACAGCCCGGCCAGATAGTGCCTTCCTCTCCCTGGCTCCTCGTGTTGTTCTTTCTCTCTCCGTTCCTCTCGCCATCTCTTTCTCTTTTACGGGGAGCTATTTATCCTGATTACATCAGGGGTCAATCATTAATTCGCACCTTGGGGGTCCCGGTGCTGGCTGCAGCTACAATGGGCTGCTTGTTCAGCGGCTGTTATTCCAGTGGAAAAGTACGGTGCTCAGCCCGAGCGCCGGGCCCAGGCCACATGAAGGCATCCCATTTATTTGATAAATTGTAAATGCGTGCCATAAACGGAGCTCTTTGTTTTCTAGCATAGCTTGCAATAACAAAGATTTTAGGGCACGTATGAACACACACGCACGCTATCATTCACACAAACACACACACACACCAACAGCCAGGCACACGACTGTTTGCAACCGTAGCAGCTGTTACTGTACTATAAACAGAGATCAGATGGTGTTGTAGGTAAAGATGAGATCTCATATAATTGCTGCATGTTACAGTGAAAGTACAAGATATGACAGATATGACGTTCCTCTTAAATACATAAGTTAAATATTTCAAAAGATTTTTTTTTCTAGAACATTACAATAACCCAAACCACTGCAGAAAGGTCTGAATATAATTTCTTTGGACGGTGTGGATAAAAAGAAAAAGAAATAAATAAAAATACTAGAAAATCTGAAATGGTGATAACATTGTAATCAGCGTTGCCATGGCAAAATAACTTGACACGGTGCTGAAAATCAGCGGCGTGATCGGAGGGCCTTACAACAGGCAAATTGTTCTGTGGTTGTGTTTAATCAGACCACTCTAGACTTAAATGCAGAAAGATAGAGATCTGGAGTCATTTTCTGCCGTCTGCCTGAACGCACACAAACACATGTGCCTTGTGGCATACATATTGAGCTGCGCCGTCGATTCGGTCTGGGTAGAGAGCTACAGCTCCGGCTGCATGCTACAATGCACACTTGGACACTTAGCATGCTGGGAATGAACCTATAAATATGCGTCAAATGAGGAGTAGAACACTTTCTCCTTGCAGAAAATGCAGTCATGCCTTTACTGAGAAAAATCATTAGTCTTTGTAAAATAGTAATTAAACAGGCATTATTTCCACCCGCTTGTGCATAGCAATGGCACGGACTGTAAAACTCTACAAGTTCCTGCAGTGGGCAGAATGTAAACTGGATTGGACGCCAACCATAGCTTTGGTGTTCAGAGCCAGGTGCTCGCTTCACTCTGCACTCCACTATTGGGGTAAGAGCACTAAGAAGAGAGAGAAAGCAGAGCAGTGGAGCCTTGGCTGTGGCTGTAAAACAACAAATGAGAGCTGGAAATAGGACGTGTGTGCCTTATGATGGCCAATGATGGCCATGTAGCTCCCTTCCCTCTCCAATGCACACGGAGACTGTATCTTTGTCTGGCAGTAAGTTGATCTGGTTCAATTCAAAAGGAAAGCCGGCCACTGATGAAAAGCCAGTGTCCAGGGAAAAGGCAAAACTATGCAACATTCTGCACCGGCTCCAAATATGGGGAGAAAAGTTTGTCTGGTGAAAGGAAAAAAAAATCGAAGGGAGAGGGAGAATGTGTGGACTATGACAGATATGAAAAATGGGCGGTTGGTTGTGTAAGAAATGACCAAACATTTTGATGTGGGAGCATTGTGTGTGTGTGTGCATGATGTGCATGTGTGAAGTTGTGTGAGGGGGGGGGGGGGGGCATTCAAACACAGGCCTAATCTGGTATTTGCGCCCCCAATATTGTGTCAATATGGTCCCACTTAGCTGCATTATTGGCTGTGTTTAGGGCCATAGAGCGATATTGGTACCTGTTCCTCTTTAGTAAGCAGGCCTTTGATGATTCTGTCTCCACACAAAAGAGCCTAATCACCCTCTGGTTTTTAGACAGGAGGGGAGGTGGGGAGAAAGGCAGGAAAAAAGGAGAGAGGCAGCTGTAAAAATCAAACGAGTGCAAATGAAAGGTAGAGAGAGAGAGAGAGAGAGAGAGGGAGAGCGAGAGGTGAATAACTGTACTATGGTGTGTTTTTCCATGGTGGCACGGGGGTACCATATATTCGAAATGACGTATAAATGGAAGCATGTGACGAGGCAGCCAAAGGAGGGGAGAAGGTGTGTTTTAGGTGTGTGTGTGTGTGTGTGTGTGTGTGTGTGTGTGTGTGGTTGGGAGGAGTGAGTGAGCACTGGGGGGACGGTCAGCTACAATACCAGCAAGCTTCTCCGAGCAAGAAAGCCACACTGTTTCCCCTTGTAAAAGCACCGGGGAACATTTCCAAGCAACACTTAAAGTTGCAACATGGCTTCTGCAGTGGGCAGAGAACTACCGTGGTCGCAGGGGCAGGAAGAAAGAAAGAAAGAAAGAAAGAAAGAAAGAAAGAAAGAAAGAAAGAAAGAAAGAAGTGAATGAAAAAGAAAAAGGGGGGGGGAAAGGCTTTGTCATAAAGGAATCTTTTGAACTCTGAAGAGCTTGCTATGGTTATGACAGGCCATAAAATTAAAAAAAATTATATGTATTTGTATGCTCTTCTGTTTTTTCAACATCTGCCTGCCTATGATTCACATCTGGGTGTTTGTCAATCGATATACGTGTTTTTTAAGTGGTATGTGCATGTGCTGCTGCTTTACACAATAATCACACAATAACTATTACATGCTGTAATTAAAGTAATTGCTATGTTAAAGTTTATGCTACTGTGAATCACAGTTTGCACTATTTTTGTTCTGGAAAAACTGTCCAGTAAAAATATTTGGTAGAATTCGGGGAATATTTATTGCCAATGAAAGTGTGAATATTGTATATTAAGTGATAACATTACATAAGATGACATGAGATTAAATGTAAATAGTACATTACTGAATTTTTGAAAAGGAATAGCAGTGCATATGCACACTGGCTGAAAATCAGAAATGCATGAATGTATGTTACACTGGCTTGAGCAAAAGCGTGCACAGAAACATACACACCATTTAGAAGCCAATGCCCAGTATGCATCAGTATACAGAGCATGTTAGTGTTTGTGTGTAGGTATGTGTGTGTGTGTGTGTGTGTGTGTGCGTGCCTACGTGTGTTCTAATAACCTTGACTAGTACAGTTATCGGTCTACAAAACCTGCTAGAGGGAGCTGTCCATATCTCCTTCTTTCTCTATACTTTTTCCCATCCTCTCTTCCTTCCTTCCTGGATTGCACTGGATAATACAGTTCAATCCAAGTGGAGCTTTCGTGTGTGTTTATATGCGTGTGTGAGCGTGCATATATTCGTGTTTGTACGTGTGTGTGTGGGGGTGTTTGTGTGTATAGCAGTGTTACAACACAGTTGATGTATTGATGTGTTATTTGTGCTGAGCAGCCTAGAGGCATTCTGTCCTCCAATGGTGTGTGTGTGTGTGTGTGTGTGTGTGTTTGTGTTTGTATGTGTGTGTCTATACACTGAGACCCGATCAAGCCTTCAGGCAAATAGAAGACAGCAGGCAACCTCCTGCAGCGGAGAGCAGGTGTTTGTGTGTGTGTGTGTGTGTGTGTGGCCCTGTGGTCCCAAGCTCACTCCCTAGGGGTCCCGGGGCCCGGGCTGCCGCAGACATTTATTAACAGGGCAGATTAATAGCGCTAGGAGAAAACATGTTCACAAACATGATAAATATTAATAATAATCAATAGCAAGTTACATTTGCCAAATTGAGTTGCAAACATCACCCAGGGGGAGGGAGGGAGGGCAGAGGGAGAGAGGGAGGGGGAGAAGAGAGAAAGGAGCGAGAGTGAGAACAGGAAGAACAGAGGGGGGGAAAGGAAGCGATGGGAAGGTGAAAAAGACAAATAGGAAGAGAAAGTGAGAAGTGGGAATCGCAAAAAAATAAGACAAGAGGAGAGAGGGATGAAGGGAAGCAAGGAATCGCAGTTCGACCAGATGAAAAAGTGATAATAAAGACCTAAAGCTCACAGCAGGAGTTCTTCATCTGTTTCACATCTACACATCTCTTTATAGGCGTCTGTTACGCCCGACAAAGAAACGGACATTTCTGACGTCGCTTCAATTTCTGTTTAAGGATAACAGGCCGTCTAAAAGGTGGTGAAAGTCATCCCTACTGTGATAAACCTGAAAGACGATCCCAACCTGATAATGTCTCAGAGTTAATCAAAACCAAAGGCACTGCTAGTTAAGATGTCACAGCAACCGCCGAGAGCAGTGCCACATTCCACCCACTGCTGTAGATGTGCATAACTAGTAAAAATTTTTATACCGTTTCCCTTTCTGCACGGCCTCCAAACATGGGGTGCATTTATGGGACTGTGGCACCAAACTGGAGCCTTCATAAATTCAGAGAAATGTCAGAGGTCCGGTGAGAGCGTCATCCGCTGACACCGCTCAGAGGGCCTTCGGGCAAAAAAGGTGCTGCAGCCAAGTTCGAATGTTTATCACCATGGTCAAATCCTCATTTGTTCTACTATGTGAAACAATTCAGAAATCTGTATATAATTCATAAATAGCTTCTGTTCTCTTTTAATAAAGTCACAGCGCACCGTTTTAAGTTGGATTTATGAACACTGTCAAACTGAGTGTCATCTTCGAGAGGGATGCCTTACAGAACTCCAATGTACATCATTCAATTCAAGATCATTTCTCAACTAACAACGATGTGAAGTCAAAATCAAGCTCTATAATTACCGTAAATGAAATGTTAAACAAAGATATCAGGGACAAAATGGAGTAACACTGATGGTGTATCAGGCGAGCCGATCCAGCTGTCCCAGATAACGTAACAGAAGTCAGGGTGAACAGAGAACACCTTACACTGTATAGGGACAAGCTATCACACTACTCTGCGGTCTCTGTGTGTGTATGTGTGTGTGTGTGTGTGTGTGTGTGGGCGTGTGTGTCCCTACACCCACGGCCTGCTGGTGCAGCTTCATTTAGCAAACCATTGGGGAGGCCAGACAGCGAGCTAGGGGAGCATAGAGGCAGACAGCGTGCAGAACAAACCCATCCATTCTTATTAACCAGGAGAGGAGGGAAGGTTAGCGTGTGTGTCTATTTGTGTGTGTGTGAGAGAGAGTCTGTGTGTGTGTGTGTGAGAGAGAGAGAGAGAGAGAGAGAGAGAGAGAGAGAGAGAGAGAGAGAGAGAGAGAGAGAGAGAGAGAGAGAGAGAGAGAGAGAGAGAGAGAGAGAGAGAGAGAGAGTCTGTGTTAATTTTTGCAGCAGATTTTTTTCGTCTTAGTCTTTGGACTAAAATGTTCACTACTTTTCATCACATTTTAGTCATTTAATCTGTTTCTGTTTTTTGGTGAGAGGTGGAGTATATTATGCATTTATGCTCTGTCTTTAAGGCAAAAAAGACCAAATATTGTTTCATGTATTTGCCCATCAGTTTCTTATTTTTGGCACACTTTTTGCCGAAAATGCATACTTTTACTTATTTCATTTTCATGCTCTCAAGTTTCTGTCCATGTTTTATATGACTGTAAAATATGTTTCAGTATTTTTTGTCAGTTTTCATTGACACTGTGATCACTGATGCACATGTGTGTGTGTGGATGTCTGCGTTTCACATGTGTTTGGGCATGAGCTCTTTCATTAAATTACGTTATTATATGACATTATATGACTGCCCATGTATACCAGTGTGTGTATGTGTGTGTGCAACAACCCGGCTTAGCCAGGCCACTATAGAGTAGCTGTGACTGGAGGACGGCTAGTGTGTCTGTGTGTGTGTGTGTGTGTGTATGTGTGTGTGTGTGTGTGTGTGTGTGTGTGTGTGTGTGTGTGGAGGGTGGGGGGGTGATGATATTCACCTCTGCCACGGGGAGCAGCCTACCCCCATACATCAGCCTATTACTCTCCAGCCTCGCTCCGCTCTGCTCCTCTCTTCTCCTCGCCCGCTCCCTCCAGTCATTAGCCAGTGAATTAACGACAATCCAGCGTGCTATTAATCACCCTGACAAAAGTGTTAGCATTGCCTGGCTAGGCCGGCACGAGACTGGGGAGGAGGAGGAGGAGGAGGTGGTGAAGGGAGGAGGAGGAGGAGGACGGGGGGGAAGAGAGAGGGGGAGAGGGATGGCAGGGAGAGGGTGATGGGAGGAGAGGTGGAGGGGATGAGGAGAGGAGAGAGAGGATGGAAGAGGGGGGTGTGGAGGAGGAGGAGATGAGGTGGGAGAGAAGTAAAGGAGATGAGGGAGTGAGAGGGAAGTGCAGTACTGCAGAGGAGAGGAAGGTTGGAGTGAGGAAGAGAAAGAGAAAAGATAGGAAGCAGAGTGTCTGTGTGTGTGTTTGATTCTGGACTTAGTGAGTGGCTATCAATAAATCACCAGTGGACCAGCAATGGTCTTGTGAAGTTCAATGGGCAGAGCAAGGCACCAACACTTCCAGGGGTTGGTATTAAAATAATACAACATCACTATCTTTAAGCGTATAGTCAATTCCACTGGATGCACAGTCCTGGTTTTTCAATTCAATGTTAAAAAAAGCAATGAATGAAACTACCTCCAGTCAAATGTGACAAGAATTCCAACAAAATCTAAGTCTAAGGGTAGTAAATGTCATAAAATCTTAATAGAAAACTCATGCTTAAGTGTAGAGCTGTTTACTGATGAGAGTGAATGAGGAAAAGATGAGCTTTCACTCTTCAACCAGGCTCAGAAAGAGAGAGAGAGAGACACAGAAGAAAGACTGTATAGCTATTAAAATCAGGGCTTTGCCTCCCATAAGCCCATTTCTGACTCTTTCTCTCTCTGTCCCTCTCTCTCTCTCTCCTCCAGACTGAGACCACCTGCTGGGAGGCCTGAGCTGCGGGCGTCAGGTGGGTCGCGGCCGTCACGCAGTCCCATGTCATCAGGCTGTCACTGTGAATGGAGCTGACATGGGAGATATGCTAATCCACTTAGCTTCAACTCAGCCAAGAGACCACTAGCCCTGTGTAGCCTACTACATGGCTCAAGTAGAACGCACACACACACACACACACACAAAGTAGACACATTAACGCACACTACACTGAATCTTCCAGAATATTTATATTAGATTAGATTAGATGAAACTTTAATGATCCCTGTGGGGAAATCGGGCAAGTACTCACAGGATACAACAAAGAACAATAGGATATAAATAAGAACGCCGCTAATGGAGGTTATATAAACAAACTAAACTAACAGCTCCAACACTTTATTTAGTAGCAGTGTATGAATGGAAAATGTGCAAAACAGCAGCAGTGCTTACTAAGACATGAAGACAATGTGTGATTTGTGCATTTTGAAAAAAGTGGAGGATTAGGAAAACATACACACACACATACACACACACACACAAACATCAAAGTCAGCCAATAAGCGGCAAGGTGTCAGAGTTCAAAACTATTGCGCCACTCAGCCAGATGATATCTCAGACCAATCCATCGTATTTTCCCCACCGTGACTTCCCCTATTAGGAGTTGCACCGGTGCTATTACTAATCTGTTAGCCATCCCACAGAAACAGGAAGGAAGAGAGGGAAACAGATGGGAAGGCAGGAGAATGGGCAGCGAGGGACACAATGCTTACTGCTCCCTTCCTCCTCCTCCTCCTCCTCCTCCTCCTCCTCTCCCTCCTTTCTCCCTCCTCTGCCTCGCTCGCTCTCTCGCCGGTCCGCGGAGCGAGAGAGCGGAGGGTCACAATCAGTCGTCTGACAATACTGTATACAAGTGGCGGCGAACAATGGGGGCCGGCCACAAAGAATTCTGGGAACAGGGGCACAGCCTTCTTCTCCTTCGGGTGGCTCCTGCATGCCGGACCCATCGATACACATCAGCCTGCTGAGACTGACCGGTGCCAGAGAGAGAGAGAGGGAGAGGGAGAGCGAGAGAGAGGGAGAGGGAGAGGGAGAGGGCGAGAGAGAGAGAGAGAGAGAGTAGAAGAAGAAGAAAAGAAATAGACGGTGAAGGAAAAGAGGAATAGACTGAGTGAAAAAGATTTTTAAAAATGTAGAAGTTTGGAGAAGTGAAATCTACTGTATGAGAGCAGCGTGTGTGTGTGTGTGTGAGCGTGTATGTGTGTGAAAATGTCAATAGTCAGAATGTTTCCTGTTTCCTACAATATATCTACACACACACACACACCCACACACACACACACGTGCATACACACAAAATACACACCCACACACAATATAAACTTGTAATGGAATGAATAAGCTGTGTCATACATCCACTGACACACACACACACACACACACAGTACAGAAGAGATTTCACTTCAGGACTTTTTACACATTCACACACACACACACACACACACACACACACATTCACACACACACACACACACACAAAGGTTCAGTGTCAATCCTTCCTAGAGTTTTGTAACTCTCGCTTAATTGGGCCACTTAATTAACACCCAAAGAACCACACAGTGAACTGGGCATAAATATGGAGTGTTTGTGACTGTGTGTGTGTGTGTGTGTGTGTGTGTGTGTGTGTGTGTGTATGTGTGTGTGAGTGCGTGGGTGGACGACTGACCGCAAAGCCTGCAACAATGTGTGTATAAGTATTTCGCACCGGATAAAGCAGGCTGAAACAAGAGAAGGAGAGAGAGAAAACGAGACAGGCAGACAGACAGAGAGAGAGAGAGAAAGCGGTAGAACAAGTGAGAGAGACAGAGAGAGAGAAAAGCAATTTTGCCCCTCTCCTCTCTGAGTGTGCAGGGTGTGGGGTGAATGCGGTCCATTTGGAGATAATTGGCTGGTAATTAGGCGGGGGTCGACAGGTCGATTTGGGAACAAATGGCTGTCTTTAGCTCAGGTGGCCCTCCATACGACATAATGGGACCCCCCCTCTCCTCTCCTCTCCTCTCCTCTCCTCTCCTCTCCTCTCCTCCTTTCCTTTCCTTTCCTTGGCTTTGTCTCATGGGGCTGCCAGTATGCATGTATGCATGTGTGTGTGTGTGTGTGTGTGTGAGTGTGTGTGTGTGTGCGTGTAAACCCAAAAAAGCCATTCTGGCATTCTTGCTGGCAGTGTCTCAAGGCCTATAACAGCGCACTAACACACACTCTTTCTATTAGTTGGGCTACCAGCAAGACACACATGAACACACACACACACACACACACACACACACACATCTGCCTCCAAGCCCGGTTTTATCCTAGGAGTGTACTGACCTGGTGCTATTCTAGTGGATGTACTGTATTCACATGCAGTGTGCTGTAGCTTTAGGGCAGAGATGGAGGAAGGGAGGGATGGAAAGAGAGAAAGTGAGAGAGGTGCATCGGGTGCAAAAACAGAACATTAAGAGTCAAGAAAAGATCAGTCCCTGTGTGCACATGTGGACACACACACACACACACACAGCCAGTCACACAAACACAGACACACATGCAACACATTTTCCAAATAACAACATACAAAGGGAGACGTTTGTTGTCCTGCATTGCACCTGCGTGGAAGTATGGAGCCAACATGCTAAAACTGATTAAAAGTACATGCAGCATTTTTAAACGTCAATATATCATTATGAAATTAACTGTCTCACCTTGGTATAATTACCGTAAACAAATGAGACCATGGTGGAGACAATTGGTAGCCTCCATCTCACTTTAGTAGCATTGTTAGTGTTAGTAGTAATTCTCAAAATTAAGACCACATTTCCTATAAACAACCATCGCTTACTGTTGCAAAGTGGATGCTGCTACTTGTCCCCCCTCCCCCACCCTGGCATCACTCTAACTCTTTTTACTGAAGAGGATAAACGTGTTGGAAGGGATTTTAACATCGGCCACTGCCAGAAACTCTGACAGCTTTAGCTTTGTTTGCGCTGAAAGGACAGCACACTCTTCCTGTTTTGTACCATAAAGCAATCCTGCAAATTTCATGCAAAATCAAACCCTGTGGCACACAAAGTAAAATGCAGTGCAGAGGCCAATAGAGACTGCTAATATTCTTGGCTTGTTTACAGTAATGATACTAATGTCTCAAAAGGAATGTGGTTTATTAATATTACAAATACTACACATGGCACCTTTAAATAATGCTACATGCTACTCAGAATCCCCATTTCCTAAACATGTGCATAAGAAGAGGCAGCATGTTATATTCCCTCATTCTGGAGTGGAAGTGTCCCAGTTTATGGACCCCAGAGTTTTATTTAACCTTTATTTAAATCTCAGAGAAGGCGCTGAGGGTACAGGGCCCACATTTACCGAGTTACACAATGAAAATAACTGCATTCAAACATTATCAGAGTGCCAAGCTTCGAGATACAGTAGACTGTAATTCATTCCAGGTATGAGGGGCATTACTTGGAAATATGTTTAGAGCTTATATGTTAAGAGTTCTATATATATATACACACACACACATACACACACACAGATATACTGGGACACCGAAAGAAACACACAGACACACGCTTGATCCAACACCTAGACAGGGATGTGTGTGTGTGTGTGTGTGTGTGTGTATGTGTGTGTATGTCTGCCAATGTGAGCCCCCCCACCCATAGCCCCTCTCTCTCACTCCCTCTATGTTTTCCTCGTTCTCTCTCTCTCTGCCTCTCCTGTCCTCCCATTCAGCAGTGCCGGGGTCTTGTTTGGCTTCCTGCTGTTTGTGTCCAGACAAGGCCTTGATTTGAATACTGATTCCCCATTGATAGGCCCGCACTTCCGATCTAATTAGCTTGTTTTGTCTTTGGCTAAATGGAAACGTCCGAGGGAGGGTGAGAGAGAGGGAAAAGAGGGGAGACACCAAACAATGTCACAGATCTTTGCAGGGGACGCGCCGTAAATAACAACAAGTAAATACAAACAGGATGGGGGGGGGGGAAGGGATCGGGTTAAGGAAGGACATATTAGGAAAAAAATTCTCATTGTGTGCGCACATCAAAAGGATTCTAATCACTGAAAGTAGCATTTGTCATAAATAAACTGATGGGAAATGTTTGGAAGCGCCATCAAAAGAGGTGTCTGTTCAGTTGGATCGTGAAGCACAAAAACAAAGTAAGCACAAAACCAAATATGGGCCGGATAACAGATTTTTTAGTCAAGATGTGCACGCACTCAGCTGAAGTTTGACTGCAGCATTGAAAACAGACTGGTTACAGCAAAGCTCACCCGAAAATATGATTAGAAGTAGTAAGCGTCCTTTTTTTTTTTTTTTTTCAAATTGATCCTCATGCTGTGAAGTCTGGGTTGCAACTGTGTGGCGATTATTAACACATTTCCCCTGATGGAAGAGTTGGGACAGAGATCAAAGGGGCTTTTCTATTTTTTTTTTATTTTTTTTTTTTTACAATCAACTGATTTTATACAGATGTTTGTTGACTTAATGGTCGAAATATGAGCACACGTCAAATGGCCATCCCCAGTCAAATAAGTCTATTCAGCACCTCTGCAAAATATTGGCTTGAGTTTGCAAGTCTTTTATTTATTGGTTTTTTTCATTCATGTCTAGCTGATACTATTTTTTTATGGCAAATGTCTGTATCACATGTAATACTGCTACATCATCAGCTGCAGATGTAGGCAGGAAAAAGGAGTGTGCGTGTGTGTTTGTACATATTTCCCTATTGTGTGTCATCCTCTGGTCCCCTGTATATGTGTGTGTGTGTGTGTGTGTGTGTGTGTGTGTGTGTGTGTGTGTGTGTTATGTCTGCATGTGTGGCCTTTGCTTTCCTCAGCTACTTCATTTCCCCAAGAAGGAAACAGTGACAAACAGGGCACCAGAGGATGACACACAACGGAGAAGATACAAACACACACACACACACACACACACACACACACACACACACACACACACACAGGAAGAGAGGCACCTCTTTGAATCATGGGAACGGACAGACAGACACATCGGTGTGGAGTGAGAGAGAGAGAGAGAGAGAGAGAGAGAGAGAGAGAGAGAGATAACTATAAGGAGAGAGGCTACTGACAAGAAATGGCAGAAGGGCAGAGAGGGGGGAGAAAGAGACAGATAATGATATATTTGCCAGAATTAGCTGCATAAACAAAAGAAAGAGAGTCTGAGAAGGGCAAAAGGAGGAAGAGAGAGGGAGGAGAGGGGGAGACGGAGGGAGGATCAAAGGGGATGTCCGCCGCTGATAGTGCACCTCAGATAATGTGTGGCACAATTAGCGCGCTGTGACGATTTTCATTAGGGCTCATCAAATATTTATACTGCTTTCTGAGCATGTCACAATGCCGCCCCGGCCCTCATATCAACGTGACAAACGGCTAATGAAAGAGGGGGAATATAGACAGAGAGAGGAGACAGGGAGAGATAGACAGATAGAAAGAGAGAGAGAGAGAGAGAGAGAGAGAGAGAGACAGAGAGAGAGAGAGGTGTGAGAAGCAGAGTTTAGCTCTGTCTCCCTCCTCCACATTTGGTTTGCAAATGGTAAGCCCTCTGTCATCAATTACAAGGCTGGTCCAGTGGCAATGGGTGGCTGTAAGAGCACATGCTCTGTGTATGTGTGTCTGTATGTGTGTGTGTGTGTGTGTGTGTGTGTGTGTGTGTGTGACGAAACGAGGACGAGGCAGCGCTGATGCTACCTCGCCTAGAGCCATTAATCAAACGGGGCTGGCTGCAGAACCAGTCCAAATTGGGCTCATCAGTCTGGGCATTAAGCAGGAATCAAGGTACAAGGACAGGGAGGGAGGGAGGGGGGGAGGGGGGGAGACAGAGGGAGAGAGAGAGAGGGTAAAAGGAATGAAAGTCTACACTGTTTTACTTTTACACTCCTCTCTAATGGTGTCATTCCTCAGGACTATTATGTGTCACCCTCCAGAGAAGGATGTTTCTCAAAATGGGAATGTCAAGCTGGGCCTATGATCTCTTTTAACTTGGGATTTTTTTTAAACTCCCCATTATTGGTACATCAGCCGTCCCAGGACCAAGCTGTGGTGCAGGCCTTGCTGATGTGTTCCAAAAATAAGAGAAAAAAAATGGGACAACAATGTCATCCCATTGCTGGAATTTCCAAGCTTTGAGGTGCTCATAAAATTACCTATGTTAATCATATTCTGTGTGTTGTTATCCACCCCCAAACCCAATCAAATGCAAGTGATATAGACTATTTTGTCCTTATGCTTTTGAATATTTCAGAGATTTTTAATTTAGCACAACATGCATCCGGTTCAACTGAATCCAGAACCTTGATTTCTGATACTAGGTTCAAGGCAGTAAACATCACTAAACATCCACTGTGCACTCTAAATTTTGCGTTTTATGAAACACCGAAAAAAAAAAAGGAACATCAACCATTGCTGGTCACCAACTCAATCAGCTGAGGGTTAGGGGTAACGAGAGGGGCGGGCCTCCAGGGGTGAAAGGTCAAGTCGTGACCTGTCAGACAGATGGAGGAGAGTGGTCAGGAGCTGAAGGATGAGAAAGGGATGAAGGATGGACCTGGTTAGGGTGCGGTGACAGCCTGGGATATGGATGACCCCCCCGCACCAACGTGACAGAGAGAGGGTCCCACGTTAAAAAGAGCTAACTTCTTTTTTTATTTGGTACCATTTCAGAAAGCTGCGTCGTACCAGGAAGGTCAATTGTTTTTTTTCTTTGCAACGACAGCCTGGTAAAAGGTCTTTAGAGGGGAAGAGGATGAGGGAAATTTGACAGGACGGACATACACCAAGGAAAAGACTAAGACTGCAAGACTGAGCAGATGAAATCCAATGATCATACAATGACAAACACTAAGCAGTACAGCAGACAAAGGAGAATTTTAGCAAAACACAGGATCTGATGTAACTATCCCTCGAACTACAAATGTGGGTGTTAAAATATTAGGAGCAGCACCTGACAGGGCAGCGAAACAACTGCGTGTGTTTGCGAAAAACAAAGCAGAGACAGAGATGAAATGGTCCAGTTTTAGTTTTTTTTTGTTGCACACTCCATCTGGATACAGTGAATGTAAAATGCAAAATGTAACTGGCAGAATGTGTATTATGGATGGAGGAATTTCTCATCTGAAAAAACACAAGAATCAGACCAAACTGTCTAAAACCAATATGAAGAAATCTACAGACACCAACAAATTTTTACACACTTTACATTAGTAAAATGTAGGAAAATGTGTTAGCTATGCAACAAATGTGCTAAATAACAACAGACTAGAGTGGGATTCAGAAGATAAATACATGGCACAGAGCATCAAAAGCACAGCAGCAACTCTCAAAATATGATTTGCTCTATATGGGACCATTGAGCAAGTACGGCCCGCAGAACGCTGAGATAGACCGCTGCTTCTAACCTACATAACTCAGGATAACAGAGCATGTCAGGATAAGATGCTATACTGGGCTAATCTCCAGCACACAGCGATAACATTCAGTGTGTGAAGCCATGACAGATGAGTATTGATCTGCTAGTTGTTGGAAGGAAGGTGAAATAGATAACTAGACCACTTTATTCATATATATTGATTGAGGAGTCGGAGGAGCGAAAAACTTCCCTCTAGAAAACATTGTGGGATTATTGTCCAATAAATGTGGATTATCGTCAACTGAGGAAAAATAAAAATGCAGGACAGCAATGTCTTATAAATGTGGGAATTGTAAATGTTAGCATTTGGATACAGGACTAAAATCCATCTGACTTGTCTAAGTATGTGACATAAACTACACACGCAAACACACACAAACACACACACATAAACATATAGTGCTATCCCAAGCTGTCCACACATCAACATAAGATAGTTGCCCTGCTTCATGACAGATACCGCTCTGAGGCGAAAAACCAACACAACATCAGAATATAACGCTGAACACTGTAATCCTAATCTCACATTTCTGCATACTTCAAACATGCAGCTCAAACACTCACACGCGTGATCATAACTCACCAAAAGCCGACATATTATCTCATGCGTCCTCCTCGCTACGGCGTGGTCGAACTAGAAGTTGCCGCTACCCATAAACTCTGGTTACCAATTAACCGCGTGTGTGTGTGTGCGTGCATGTGTGTGTGTGTGTGTGTGTGAGTGTGTGTGTGACTGAGAGATACTAGGAGAGCGCAGGGGGTGTCTGGCAGGCCTATCTGCGGCGCTGCGATGCGCTAACGTGAAAGAATGCCAGTGTCAATGTGACAGAGATAGGGGAAGTGCGTGGGGGGCGATGGGCTGGGTGAAGGGCGATGCTGAGGTCAAGTCCTAAAGTGGCGAGCGCCAACGACCGCCACACTTTTTTCGGAGGGTGCTGAGGACCCTCGCCCCGCACTGTGGGTTTTGTCTCGAAAGGTAGTAGTTGATATTATTTAATGAGAAACAGGGGGAAATTTCACCTCAAATCCAGCTTCTGTCGACGCTTTGTCACATTTTTTCGAAGCTTTCTCGACGCCGTTTGAAAACCTTTGGATGTTCCTACGTTCCTCTAATCCCTTCTTTCTCTCCCGCTGATCCCCCTCTTACTTTTCCTCACCCATCTTAACCTGGCTAGCCCCCGTCCCGTCTGCCTGATCTTTTTCCCTGGTGGTGGCTAGAGATGACGAGGGAGGGAGGGAGGGAGGGAGGGAAGGAGGGGGATTGGGTGCCTGGATGGGTAAAGCCACGGGACATGGGAGCTGGAACCGGCCGGCATTCCTCATGAAGGGATGATACCGGCCAGGATGGAGCGATGTGGGGCGGGGTTGGGGTTGGGCTGGGTTTGGGTGGGGGTAGAGGAATGGGTGGCGGAGGGTGGGCACGGGGCGGTGGGGGTCTTTAGCACTAAATCTGTTCCATATGACACACACTCACATGGCCTCTGTCTGGGCTCTCTCTCAATCTGTCTGTCTGTCTGTCTATCGACCCCCACCCTCTCTCTTTCTCTCCCTCCCTCTCTCTCTCTCTCTCTCTGGGTGGGTGATGGGGGGTGGGGGGTGGGGGGTGGGGGGGCGAGACAGAGGTGGATATTTCTCTCAGCCACAACAGGAGCTCTGTGATGACAGGGGCCAGGCCATGTCACACACCAGGGACTCTGGTGGCTTTCCTTATCACGCAGAGAGGGATTCATTATACACCCCTCCTTCTCTCTTTCTCCCTCTCTCTCTCTCTCTCTTTGTCTCTCTCTCTCTCTCTCCCTCTGTCCCTAAAACAAACACACGGCCGCTTGTTAGGACACATAAGCTCACAGGCATGGCGTGTCCAAAATTTACATGGCTACAGGACAAGCATGCACAGTGCCGCTGATTCCTTCTGTTTGTATGAAGACTCCACGCTGAAGAGCTGCATGGTATCTCAGTGGTGTAGGTTCAGTGATTCAGATTGGGGGGGGGGTGGAGGGAGGGTGGAGGGGGATGTGGGGGGGGGGGGGTTGGCTTGTCATGTTTCACTGCTGAGCCTCTGTTGCATACCTTTCACCTCCATCGGAGATAGGGACAGAGTCGGCCTCGTGGGTGGCCGCTCTGTCTGTCCCTCTTCTCTCTCTCTCTCTCTCTCTCTCTGACCACGTTTACATTCACACAAACAATGCAGTTGTAATGTGATTAACTTATGCTGTCGGATAGTTCGGATGAATGATGAAATTTCACATGAGCGCCATTCAAAGTCAGATGTTGAAGTTGGAAAGCTGGAGAACATTTTGCTACCCGAGCTTCTGAGTTATGATGCTGGTGATGATAACCTTTAACCTCCTCAACATGCCGGAGAAATAAAGTTTTGCGTCAGTCAACGGTAAGAAAACATTTGTGTACACATACGCACCGTTTAATGTTAGCCAGATTAACCATCATGACTAACATTTGTTCAAATGAAGCTCATTAAATCCACATAATCCTTTTCAGGACGTCAATGTTTATTTATCATTTGTTTGATTTTCTGATTCAATGCTGTTTAGCAGCTGATTTTGGAAGTCCCAGATGTCGGCCCTTCCCACCAGCATCTGAACACACAATAAGTCAATAATGCGAGTAAGGCAGGACCCATGTAAACAGCATGTTCTGATTATTGATGAAGCCTAATTACAGTAATTACAGTATGTGGAGTGCTGCTGGCATTAATAGAGACCAATCAGAGCATGTATACACTTTAATCGCATTTAAGTTTGATCAAGTCGCAATAACCATGTGTCACATTGAAAGCTGGATTTTCAAGGGAGGTGTCACATTATCATGTTAATTGCACTATCATCTTACTCATACTATAGTCAATATAGTCGCATTATTGTGCGCATGTAAATGTAGCCTCAATTGTCTTTTCTGTCTCTTTCCATCTCTTCCTCGCTCTCTTTCTGTCTCTCTCTCCATCTCTGTCACACTCTTTCTGTCTTTCTCTTTCCATCGCTTCCTCTCTGTTACAGTCTCTCTCACCATTTTCGTCTCTTTCTTTCTCTCTCTCTCTGTTTCATAGAGCGGGGTGGTGATGACGGTGGAAGGTGTCGAAGATCGTAATCTGACTGCTAATACCACTGGCCTGATTGCTACACCATCACCACACACACACACACACACACACACTGCCCCGGATCAGTGGTGTCCCCTCGTCCAGCACACCAAGGGCCTGATGACTCTCCACCATCACACACACACAAACACACGCACACACACTAATCACACGGTGCTCCATGCCTCTGTGTCTCTCTGCCTGTGAAACAAAAGCAGGCCTTGTTTGACCAGGTCCTGCGCTTGTACAAGAGGCTTAGGGACATTTTTCTCATTTTTGAACAGCTAATATCTTGCAAAAGTTGTCTAATCTCTTTGCGTTTAAGTTGAGATTTGTGTGAGTGCCTTCACCCCCCCCTCGACCCCCCCCCCACATGCCTAACACCTACCCCCGCTAGGCCCTGACGCATGGTGCTTAGCCAGGCCATTTTAATTAGGTTAGATGGTGTGTGTGTGTGTGTGTGTGTGTGTGCATGTTGTGTCAGCATTGGTGCCCCGTAGACAGACAAGCTGATATAATGAAACACAGCGGGAGGTCAAAAGATGAGGGCCGCTTTGAAAGCAACTTTCTCAGTTTGTTCAGAAACTCTGCGAATATGAATCGAGTCCCGGACGAAAACTTCTAAAGTTTTGTTTTCTTACGTGTTTGTCTTCCATCTCTCTCTCGCAGGCATACCGATAACACAAACACACACACACACGGCAAACACACACACACGCACACGCACACAAACTCACATACGCAAACAATACACATCGTAAATCGTAAATCGAAAACAAAGGAGAAGAAGAGGAAGAGGAGGAGGATCAGGAGGAGAGTTGCATCAAAGCCAAGAGCGACAGTTTAGTCTCCTTCCCTACCTATGAAAGGGACCATAGACACTAGACACTAAGGCCAGACAATGCGCTGGGAGCTGGGGTGCAAGTACAAACTAATTCTCTCAGTGAAAGGAATAAAGGCTGCCAGGGTTACAGGAAGTAAAGCTAAGTCAGAGAGCGACAAAGAGACAGAGAAAGGAAGAGAGCGAGAGAGAGAGAGAGAGAGAGAGAGAGAGAGAGAGAGCCAGGCTGCTTTTGAGAACTGAGAAACAGACAGGCTCTTTTCCTCTTACAGTTCGCCACGCCAGCTTTAAGTGTGCTGACGGCTGTGATTTGTACCAGGCTTTAAAACAGGGTCGTTTATGGGGCTCTGCCTCTCTGTCTGTCTACCTTTCTATCTATCTGTCTCTATTTGTCATTCTTAATGCCATTCTGTCTGCTACGCTATCTCTCCGTCTGTATGTGCACAAGATTATGTGTCGTTGTGTGCACAGTTTTGAATGCACGTATATCTGTGCCTGCGTTGAGACCGAGTGAGATAGAAAGAGGGAGAAGGCATGCTTATGAACGTTCCAAAAGTGTGGTTTTTGTGTGTGTGTGTGTGTGTGTGTGCTGCCAGTGTGAGCCATGTTCTGGTATTGGGGCACTGAGCAGCGCTCTACAAAGGCAGCTGATTGGAAACAGTAGGTGACCTTCGCTAACAAGCCCCAGTGAATATGCAAAAAGAGACGGACGAAAGAAAGAGAGAAAATAGAGGGGGAAATAATGAGAACAGACAGAGAATACGGGAACAGTTGAAAAACAAAATTGTTGGGTTAGATAAAGGATTTCTCGGCCAGATGGAAGAGAGTAAAGAGCATGCGAAGAGATAGAAAGGTAAGGAAAATCGTTCAGCTCTGTTTCTCTCCTCCACAGATCTGAACAAGATACTCTGCTTCCTCCGATGCCGTCATCTTGCAATTTCACACAAGCGAGTTCTACTGCAGCTTTTGATTTAAGACCTTATTTGGCATCCTTTAACAAAAGAGCCTGGTCTCGCAAACACACACACACACATTGACACGGATACAAGTAAGCACAAATCACACGTGCGCAAGCATACAACCATGCACACGCAGCATATACGTGAACACGCCAACACCCACACACGTACGGCCAGGTTGCCATGGCAATGCCCATATTTTAGGCCTGACATTTGGGAGTGGTGGAGCCGTTTGCCTCTGAGCCAGATGACCTGGGCTATTGATCCTGACCCTCACACCGCGGCGCCCGGCGGCGACAGAGCTGCTCATGTTGTTGTTGCATCGAGAATACACACCTGAAAGGGAATACACCGACTTTGTGACAAACCAACTCTTTAACAAACTTTCTGTGGTTCAACAGGAAGATTGGTAAAAGTTTGACATCTACTTGTTCAGTATTTCGGGTGCCATGGAGCATTGTGTTTACAGTTTTAAGATGAAACTTGTAGCAGCCCCTTAAACATGCACAACAGTGAACTAAGCACATCTTGGAGAGGGGTGAAACTACTACCTGTCTTCTTGTCTTTGCCAAAAAGTAAGTATGCCCCTATAATATTCCAGTTTAGACGGATGCATCCCTTTATTTAAGTTCAGGCGGAGGATTAGGGAGAGGAAGTGGAATCTAGGACACTTTGCCTCTCAGTAGAAGTGCTGAGTCCCTTTCCAGGCCGTCTCAAGTGTCTGATCCATTCTAACCAAAGTCAAACTGATTCCAGATCAGCACTTGTACTCTGAAGAGCTTGATCAGCCATCCCTACTACTAGTATCAAGCTCTGTAACTGGCAACCACGCTCCCCTCTATGTTCTGCTCCTTAGGTAGCTGTGGAGTCTACTAAAAGATTAAAACACAAGTCAGAAAAAAACTGGGCTTACAGGCAAAAAATACTACTGTATGTTCAGGGAATCATGCTACTAACTGACCTCTATATTACCTCTGTCTGTTCCATGTCTCTTCTGTCTTTCCCCAGCAACAGAAAATTAACTTTTCTCTGAGCTCTAAGTCAAACATTCAGCCGTCCTCTCTTCATAATAAAAATACCAATTTTTCCCTCAGCTTGGGAAGTTGGCAGACGGCACCAGCAGACATTCTCTTCCTGTTGCTTCATGTTTTTGGATGAGGGCAGCATGTACCCTCGACACGCTGCCTTGGAGATGCTAAATAAAAAGCGTTTGGGCTATTTTTGGGCCCAGATATGTTTTTAATCCTGTTTAGCTGGGTCGAATAGGGCTATAGGGTCAACAATAGAGTAGGAGAGTTGGAGACTTGGCTCCTCTGCGGCTCCTAACTTCTGTTGCCATGAAGATGTTGATGCTAGCTCTACTAACTGTTATGCACCGGGGGGTTCAAATCCACCCCAGGGCCTTTGTCACATGTCTCTCTCTCCCAAACTTCCCTGTCTCTCTCTGTCTCTCTCTGTAGTTTGCTAAGGAATGAGTAATTCTGGAAATGAACGTGTGCTTTCTCACAAAGCCATGGCGCTCAGGAGCTTTGCAGTTCGGCAATTAAAGCTCTGCTAGTGTGTGTGTGTGTGTGTGTGTGTGTGCGCGCGTGCGCGTGCATCTGCATGTATCAGCAGGGCACTTGGCCTGTATTCAGTGTTGCAGAGGCTGTGGCCATCAGCTGCTCTGATTAGAGCCATAATTAAAAGCTGTGTTAATTGGTGTTGAGGCCAACACTGGCCACCCAGTTCATTAAGGACCTCTATACATTTCTCCTTCCTCATTCCACTGAATGGAGAAAGCACTAGCATTAATGATCTGCTCTACCCAGGAGACAAGTCAAGTGTGAAGGAGAGAGAGAGAGAGGGGGGGGGGGGGGGGGAGAGAGAGAGAGATACAGAGCTCTTTCTGTATTGATCAGGTTTGATTAGTATTTGGTCAGTGTTGAGAGGCCAGAGGTCCACAGTGATAGATTAGAGGAAACTAAGGGGAGAACAGGGGAGAGGTGGGTAGTTCATTCACTAAAGCAAAGTAAACCCTCGTTGTGGGAAATCTGAAGGGATCAGCTTCCACAGCCGCCTTACACGGCACTCTGATCAAATAGGAAATGCTAAATAATAAACGCAGCTCTTACATTCGATACTGCAATCTCTCAGTGAATAATAGTATGGAGTAAAGCTTGTCCCACATAACAAATCCCACCAAAATCCATGTGATTATTTCATTATTTCATGCTCATTCATTTGAAAATGCCCCCTTCTCCCTCCTCTCTCTCTCTCTCTCTCTCTCTCTCTCTCTACTCTGTCCCACCACATCCACAGGAGCAATAAGTGAAAGTGAAAGGGTATTAGCACGTTAGCATTAATGCTAATGCTAACAGGCAGATTCCCTGACCAACAGGGGGCTGGCTGGTTAGTCTTAAATGTAAACACACTAGTGTAGTCGGCTACAGAAGCTATAGGTGGCGTCGGTCTATTCTATTGACTAACTGACCGAGCCGTTAGCGCCACACTACGTCTATATTGACCCCCATCTGATTTCGCTAATTGCGTTTAAGTGCCAAGTTACTGCCGGTCTCATTATCACCCTTTTCCCCAAATTACCAATCAAGGCCCAAGAAACAATTACTCTGCACTGTTAAGCTGCAGTGAGCTCAGAGGGATGCCGTTATAGTGAGAGCAAAAATATGTGATGGTGCTGATAAAAATGACAACATCATGGGGTAGGTTCATGTCCACACCCTATTCATTCAGGTGTGTGTGTGTGTGTGTGTGTGGTGGGGTGGGGTCTCTCTATACAGATGTCCATCTCACTGCCCCTGCCTTCCAGGAACAAGCTCAAGCACAGCATTCAACCTTTCAAGGACTGCTGCTTAATTTCTGCCAAACAGAGACCAACAATTTTCTACCAGTCCACCAACCTAAGTCTATCATACCTGAAAGGCTTGGTCTTTAGCTGGTCAATGCCAATATTCACATGGGCTAACATTAAGACCTTGTTTTCTACATCAATTTCCTGCCCTCCTAAACTCCAAGGGAACAATGTGTTTTTTCATAGCTGTCGCCTGAATGTGATACATCTGCACAGCGACAAGGCTGTTAGAAACCTAAGAGGAGGATCCCAGCACCCTTCCGTGACAAAAATGTTGCTTTTACTGATTAGTTTAGCGGGTGCATTTGAAGGTGAACTGTAGATTTAATAACTCCCTTGTACGCCGCTCCTTTTGTCAGTAAATAGTCGACATTGTGCCCCTTTTTTGCCGTCTTGGGCTCACCGGCTAAGATGTTGACACAATGAATCCCTCGCAATAACACTTTTGTTTTTGCGCCCTCTCTGGCTGTGTTTACACTCGCCAAGCTCGCAGACAAGGAAGCTGTTCTCTTGCCCAATGGCCAAAGGTTCTGTGTGTGCGTATGCGGGGAGGAGGAGGGAGGAGACGCGGGAGGCGGGAGGCGGGCCCGACTGCTTCTGACATCACGGGCGGTGGAAGGACAGGTACAGAGGAGAGAGAGAGAGCGAGCGAGCGAACAAACAGGAGAGAGTGGAAGGGAGGAGCCTCCGACTTTTTCAGGTGCCCGACATTTAGACGTGGTGGAAGCAACTCGGGTTTCAGCCACCCGCCCCAAGGTCAGACGCTGCTTTTCATGCAGCCTGGCCTGGAACAAACACCTGGCACGCTCCGGAGAGAGGCCACTAGCCATGCCCTGCGTTCGTTAGTCATTACTGGCCCTGCAGCTTGGCCCCGCCATTATCATGTAAATATCCGCACCGGTTGGCGTTTTGCATGGAAGCCGGTGATTAACAATGTAATCCAAAGAAATTGATGCTTCGGAGCATTACAATGTGAATGTATACAAAATTAAACGCAAGCTTCCAAGGGACACCAGAGATGCAAAACTTGTGATAAAACATTCCTACAATAAGTTGATAATATCATGTGGGCAAAAAAGAAGATATGTAGTGTTTTACCCATCCAGAATGTGTTTTGAGGAGCATGCAGCTGCAGCTCCATCATGTTTGAATCAAAAGTAAGCCGCAGCCCTTCCTTATACACTAAGCAAACACAAGCCAGCATTCCTCTCTGTCTGCCATTTTAGCTCCAGTCAAACCCCACGCCGACACAAGGGGCATTAAAGCATTAGGGGCTAATGTTTTTAAAAGTGTACGGTATCTTGGAGGGATTCGGGAGGTGGGCGCAGTGTGTGTGTGTAATGGTGGATGAGATGGGTCTGCACATGGCAACCATTACACACACAGCCCCTCTAATCGTTGCCGACCTGCCTCCTCGCCTGCAGCCATCCCACCTCTGACTGGTGTGTGTGTGCATGTGTGTGTATGTCAGGGGGCATTCCAGGTTCAGGAGGGCAGCCTGTTCACATAGACGCATATTTTGGCACATTAACACACTTTTTAACACACACACACACACACACACACACACACACACACACACACACACACACACACACACAAACATCTGAGCTCTGACACAGATCCATTTTTGGTAAACCACCCCCAAATAAATAAATATGTAATAACAGACATAAAGAAACATAACACTGTTCTTTTAAAGCTCTTTCTAAGAAGGAAGCCAGCCTCCTGGTTTCAGGTTTCATTCTGCCTCTGTTCACCTGATTGTGTTTGCTTGTGTCCATGAAAAGTGGCTATAAGCAACTTTGGCAGGCTGCTGGAAGAAAAGAAAGATGGAAGGACAGAGGGATGAAGGGATAGACAGAGGGAGAGGGAATCAGGAGGAAGCAGGGATAAATAGTGAGAGATATGCAAGAGGATGTGTGATGTGAGAGGGAGAGGTTGGGATAAGAGACTGCAGTCACTGACTGGCAAAAAGAAGCAACAAGGAAATAAATGAGTGAGTAAATGAATGAATGAATAGATGGATAGATGGATGGATGGCTGATTGTCTGACCAACTGATCGACTGATTGACGAAGTGCCACAGCTGCTGTATTGAGGTGGGGGGCTGCAGTGTGTGAGAGAGAGAAACAAAAACAGATAGGAAGCAAGAGAGAAAAAAACGAGAATGTGTGTGTGCACACGCACATGGGTGTACATGTGTGTGTGTGTGTGTGTAGCTGTGTGCGAATGGAAATATATAAATATTATGGAAGATTCTGTTGTATGTTTGTTTATGTGTCTAGTTTGTTTCTGTTTGTGAGTGTGTGCGTGTGCGTGTGCGTGTGCGTGTGCGTGTGCGTGTACCGGACATAGGTGGGAAGAGCGGTGCGTCCCAAAAATCCGTAAAGATGTGTCACATAGTGAACTTACACCTACTCCACTCCATAAAGACATACACACACGCACACACACACACACACACACACACACACACACACACACACACACACACACTGCCTCAGGTGAGCGTGTGTGTGATCTAGAGGGGGATAACTCTGTGGTGAGACCACACAGGAGACAGCTTTCAACTGAGTAAACACCACATCAAACACACACACGCACACACACACACAAAACACACACACACACACACACACATATAGCACGGGGTACAGTTTGCTTGCCTCCCTCCTGCGTAATTGAGAAAAGCTGCCGTCCATTAAAACTTGCTGACATCACTTAGACGGCTAAGTATGCAGGGAGCTAACGAGTCGGGCCTTTGATTCGGCTTTCAAACAGGTTCAAACTTTATCGCCAGCTCCTCGCGGGACAGGACGCAGGCCTGTCACACACTCGCAATTGAGCATCTCAAACAAAACAACGGCGGACGCAGAGCTTTGTGCGCTGGAGGTAAATATCTGAGGAGAGGAGAGGGACGTTTCCCATGCTGCACACATGCAAACACACTCTATCACATCGTGCCCACTCTAAACAGAGTGGGGCATGGCGAATTCATCTTGTGCGCGGTTGTGTAGGTTTATTGCAGGCATGTGTGTGTAGAGAGCCGCATGCTTTAGTTTGCATGTTTTATGTTTCTGTTTGCGGGTGCAGCGAGCTAGCGAACAAAAGGCCTGACTGCATCCTTCACTTCCTCCCCCATAACCCTCCATCCCTCCATCTCTCTCTCTCTCTCTCTTTCTCTCACACTTACTCGCTCCCTCCATCGCCTTCACCTCAGATGAAGAGAGGAGAGAGAGAGAGAGACGTAAGGTTGGCTGGAGCTTGAACAAGCCTAATTAAGTCTGGTTAACTTAGCTCTGAGACTTCTATTACACGCGTGCGCACACACACACAAAGTCACACACACACACATACACACACACATACACACTCTTACTGTGGCTCTGTCCTCTCTCTATTAACACCTGCTTCTTTTCCAATTAGCCCCCCAAATAGAGACAAATGGGCCAGAGGGGTCTGATTAATTCACTTCTGTCAAGGACTCTGCTGCACAATGCCGTCAGGGCGCTCAGGCAGGCGTGCACTCATGCACATGCACACACTAACACACACACACACACACACAAAAGCAGGCTACCTTGAGCACACAGCATCCAAAACACATTAGAAGTAAAACACATTGATAAAAACGTCATATAAGATGATTTGATAACGGGAAGACTCCCCAGGAAAATAAAGTAATAGCGCACGATAATACAGATGCATTTTTCTTGCATTTCCAATCAGTTCTGTAACTATTTGTATCCACACACAGGGATGAACAAGGCATTGCCCCTCTTGACTCTAGACCAGTGAATCAAACAGTGAATAAAGAGTGGAGGGATCCGTCCTTGAGAAAGAGAGACAAGAGGACTTTTCCCTCTTTTCATCTATTTGTACAAATCACCCGTCTATCTCTCTGTGCACCACTCCTCTTCCGGGGACAAATTCCTCTCGCTTCTGCTCTAGTGAGTGTGTGAGTGTATACGTGTGTGTGTGTGCATGTGTGGGTCTATACATGTGTGTGTAAGCTGCGTGGATCCCATCATTAGTCTTGCTCTCCTGTCCTCCCCTGTTTGTTTAAGCAGAGCTCTGTGTTTGCTTGGAGCTGCATGTCCTCCAAAGAGACTGCTACAACACAACCACTTCAAAACCTAGCCTCCTACGCTGTTCTCTTCATGTACACACACACACAAACACAGGTAGCACAGGGACAGGCCACAGCTTGTTAAATGGTGACTTCACCATTTGAAGGAACCCATCGTATCAATCCACAACCAGGGTTTGTCCCAAGATATCCCAAACAGTTTTAGGCAAGTATTTTAGGTTCCGCGATATCGGCAGCAGCCTCCTGTTAGCATTTGTGAGCAATGCTAATTCGAGTCAACAGGAAACAAAACCATTTCTCCGAAGACCGTGTGTAAGTGTTGGTAATAAGTATAAACCACTAGAGATTGGTGGGGTTTTTTTTTTTTTTTTTGGAAGGATGGGATTTGATTTTAAACTTGCACTAGCAAATGCTAACAAGAGGTCGCTGCCAATTTTCTAATACCGCACTGGCATGAAAACTTTAATAAGAGAGGCTTAAAATCCCCCAAGCCATACATGTAGAAGTTAAATAGTTGAGTAAGCTGTGGAAAATTAATTATGTCACATGTTGGAATTTCTTATTATTTGTTGCTCTAAAGTTAACTGTGAGGACATCACTAGCGAAGAAGCAAAAAACAAATAAACAAAGCTGTTGCCAAGATAGATAGATAGATAGATAGATAGATAATATTCAAAGAAAATCCTACACGCGTTACCTTTTTTGCTACGATTATGAGAAATTCATAAAAAAGGAAATGCCAGGTGAAAAATAAAAACTAGATTTCATGCCCTCGAAAACAGCACAGGAAGATTTGATGAATAGTCACGACAAAGACGATATGACAGTCTCACCTGTGAACTATGAATGATGAAGACTGATCTTTTTATGAAGATTACCACTGTTTACTCACTGGGTGGAGGCTTTGCATTTCTCTGTAACTGTCATAGAATGGTGCAATACCTTCTGCTGGTTAAAAAGGTTTGTTCCTATGTGCATGTTTTCCTCGCCTACTCTCTGCTTACATCTACCTCAAAATAGAAAAGTAAGACCTCCCCTTGTACTGATTTGAAAAAAAAACAAAACAATGAAAGTAGAGAAAGAGAAGACGAGGAGCTGAAAAAAATCACTTCTAAGTCCGGGGTAAAAACACAGCCAACCACATCTACCAATCCTGGAACGGTAGGTCTAATTGAAAAAATTGTAATTTTAATTATTTTCAGTGTTTGGCTTGGCCTGCCTGGAGCTTTGGGTTAGTCCTTTTGCCATAACTTTATTGGTTTCCTGAGGGATGACAGTGCAGTCAACCCCAGATGTGTTTATCAATGGTTTTCAAATGGTATTAGCACTCAGGTCTGCTGACCACCAGCTTATCCAAGCACACACAGCAACTCAAACACAATGCTAACATCGCTCCAAATCTCCGCACAATGGCACGGCCGCACATCAATTCCACACCAAATAAATAGCCGCCGCTTCAGTTCATAAACTCTGGGTTCAGAGGTCACGCTATGTCAAGTAGGGTGCTGAATGAGACGCCATAGTGTTCATGGGATAAAAGCCAGGGAGAGAAAGGGATTTAGACGAGGAGGTGGGTGGGGGTGCTTATAGAATACCCCGGCATCTCCCTTTCTCCGGTCCACCCGTTGAGTCCCAAACGCCACTCTCCCGTTGGCCCTATTGTGCGTCCGTCTCAAAGAGCTTGTCTTCAATTAGCCTGATAAGAGGAGAGAGGAGGAGGGCGGGGCAGGAAGGAGGAGGAGGGGGGGGGGGGGGGGGGGGGATCACCTGGGAAGCCTCTAATCGCTTTGATGCCATTGGGCCCTTGGAGGCTTTTGTCTTTTTTTTTGCCCCATGTGTGGGTGCTAAATTTGAGTGTGCGATTTATCTTGTGGCCGGGGCAAACGTCTGTCGTGGAGGCAGCCACCTTTACTTTTGCTGTTTTAAAGACATGGGTCGGATCAGGGAAGAGAGAGACGGGCAGATGGACGTAGACGGAGAGCGAGAAGAGAGGGATGAAGCTGTGGGAGATGGAAAAGGAAAGGGGAGACGGGGGGGGGGGGGGAAAGGAGGCAAGATGGCGATATTGAAGACTTTGCACTTATGGATGCTAAAAGAGGGATTGGGGAATTGGAGGACAGGGAAAAGATGCAGGGGGCAGAACTCAAACTCATATCTCATTAAACCTTCTGTGCACATGTCGCACCTCTATTGGATCTTAATCATTCCTCTTTCTCTTTCTCCTCTCTCTCCCTCTCCTCCCCTTTCTCTCCTTCCATCCGATTGCTGAATGAAAGTTAATTTTGAGCGTGTGATTTATCTCGCCAGGGCGAACAGCCATTCAGTCGGCCACCTTTGTTCAACGGAGTAGGTAGGGTATAATGGGAGGAAAGAGAGGGAGGGGAGGTGGAGCAGAGAGAGAGAGAGAGAGAGAGACAGAAACGTAGAAAGATAGAGAAGGAAAGAGAGTGAAAGAGAGGAAGTTATTACCAGGGGTGTCTGCTGATTGCATTCGGCAGGGGACAGGGAATGGGCAGCCGACGAGCCATCTACACTCTGTGCTATGAGATCCTACTGATGGAGGAGAAGAAACTGATTTGAAAGCGAGAGGAAAACGGAGAGACAGAGAGACAGAGAGACAGAGAGAGGGCGTCTGTGAGAATCTGACAGACAGACAGATGGGTTTAGAGACAGATTTTAGGTAGCCGGGCCAACATAATGTCATCTACAGGCACGCCAATAGCAAGAATGAATACCTGATAAAATTACACAAAGTACCTCTGCTGACGGGAATGCAAATATTTAAAGCACAACTCCAGACATTTTTGACCTGGACCTTTTTTTCACCATCGTGTTCCATCATACTGATCGATTCTGACCAAAATCTCGTCAATAGCTTCACAATGCCTCTCCAGTAGGGTAAACAGACACTCCAAAAATCAACCCCAGAAGCACCAAAGCATGTCTTTTCCAACATATTAATGCTCACTCTCACATTTCAGTTTTTCCTTGTTGTAATTGAGGGTCTAAAGTTGGGGTCGTTTTCATTTATTGTTTTATAATGTGGGCGTTGTGAAGCCCTTTGAGACTGTAACCATGATTAAGGGCTATACAAATAAACTTGACTTGACTCGATGATCTATTGGTCCCACTACAAATTATGTGGTCTATGATTCGTCAATGACAGTTTCTTCAATCTGGGTTACATCTACATCCTCAAACAGTGTGTTTGGTCACACAGAATGCATTTCACCATATTCCCTTTTACCGCCTGCAGTCTTCTCCACCTGTTGATGGCAGGAGCTGCTCTGACCATCCGCCAGCACTGTCTGCCAGTATCTTGTCAATGTCTTATCACCATGAGGCCCAGCTGGCCAAGGCCATAGGCTGTCACAGCTGCACACGCTCACACACACACACACACACTCTGTCTCATACACATACACACACACACACACACAGACAAGCCCCCACAGCCCCTTTCACAATCACAATCTCCCTAGTCCAAAGCACAACCTTCGTCGTCATATGTCTACACATCAAAGCAGCGGAGCCATCAATCCGCCTACTGTACTAGTCCATGGCTGAAACACTAAGGAAGTGTACTGTACTGCTCACTAATAACGGAAAGCAATTAGCTTAGCTTAGCTGTTTGCTAATACAGGTACGGAATGTGCTAAGCCGGGGGTGTGGGGGTCGGAGGGGGGTTAGCTAGGTATCGCGTGTGTGTGTGTGTGTGTACGAGTGTGTCAAGTGTGTGCGTGTGTGTTAGATGGTAGAGCAGGGATCTACAGGCATTGTGTGCGTCCTGCCTAATCACTGTCATATGGAAGGGATTGGAGTGACTGCTGCCACGCAATGGGCCGCACCACGCCGCACCACATCTGTCACCCGCTAGGTCCTGGGTGTGTGTGTGTGTGTGTGTGTGTGTGAGAGAGAGAGAGAGAGAGAGACATTTGCTTTATATTTCAGGCATTTAGCTGACACTCATATCCAGACTGACTGACGATGAGTGAGCAGGTTCGGTGTCTTGCTCAACGACACGGACAGGGCACATGGCTGTGTCAAATCTGTAACTTTTCAGTTATGTGACAGTCTCTCTAACGTAGACATAAGGACAACTCTGTGTGTGTGTGTGTGTATGTGTGTGTGTGTGTGTGTATGTGTGTGGGTGTTTGTTTGTATCTGTGTATGTGAGTATTTGCGGAGGTTAATGCCTCCTATTTTTACCATACTGGCAAAAAGTTGTTCACAGTTCAGTACCTAAACCACCTTGATGGTTCCTCCTCTCCCACACATACACACACACACACACACATTGCCAACTCCCACCCGACCCCACAGACACACAAGTGGTCATGTCAATCACGTGGCCACCTTTGTGCCTGATAAGAGACAGATCAGTTTGTCTGAGGTGTGTGTACGTGTGCATTCGTATGCCTGCGAATTTTTAGTTTGTTTTCCATCTATCGACACACTAGTGGAGCGCTACAGCGTCCGTACTACTGACAAGGCAACGGGTCAAAGAGTGTGCTAGCATGGCAGCGCTACGGGCCCATCTGTAAGTGCTTAACGTGATGGATCCAACCCTCTAACCGCACGTCTAGCTGCTAGAGAGGGACACAGATAGAGGGACGGAGAGAAGACTGAGGTCATGAGAAAAGAGACAGATGACAGAGGACAGCCCAGCCCAAAGAGGAGAAGCTGGGTAGAAAACCCAGCTTTCATAAAACCCTTGTTTAAAAAACCATAAGAATCTGTATCAATCCAAAGTGAAAAAGCAGGATTAACACGATTGACTGAAATATATCACGCTATAGATATAACTACTCAGATGTGGAGCTACAAAGAAAATTGAAATCTTGATGCTAATTTGACACCTGTATTTTCTCTTCTGGTCTATTCTCTTTTCACTCTATTCCATTCCTATATTTCTATGCATCCTCATATGTATTGCAGTCTTTTCAATTTGATCTGATACAAGTGTACTGTATTTGACTTTTTTGTACATGCTATTGTATTGCATTGTATTGTATGGTATTCTGTCCTGTGCAGTTCGGCTCTGCTATAGTCTTTCTCCCACAACCAGGAACTAGCAGCCGAGCCGCTGTTGCTCAGACGTGTCCCCACAATGGCGGCTGTCACCTTTGACCCTGCACACCCAAACATGGCTGAGGAGACCGTTTGTCCCCACAGCACCCCACCCTCCCAATTCTCCCCTTCCCTTTGGCCGGCCCTGCTTCCTCTGCTGAAAACGAGCCATCGCCCCCTCCTACACACACCACCGCTACCCCCACTACCACCCCCAGCATCCGGCAGACCATGAGGCCCCGCACCAGCCACCGAGCGGCCCGTTCTTTATTGTGCCTTCTTCCTGCTGTACTTTTCTCCTGACCCCCTGTCGTCGTCCGCCCTCCGTCACCCCCTCCCCCTCCCCCCTCCCCTCTCCTCCCCCCCTCCCTCCTCTTCGTCCTCCCTCCCCTCCCTCCACCGATCCCTGTTTCGTGCTAATTAATTTAATCCTGTAAGCAGGTGTAAGCCCCGTCGTTAAGTGGAGCCAAGTCACAGTAGATGGGGGGGGGGGTGAAGGGAAGGAGGGGTGCATTGTGAAAGAGAGGAAAGAGTGGGCATAAACAACAAATGGGGAAATCGGGGGCAAAGCGGAAAAATCCTGTTTTTTTTTAAACGAGGGGCAATGGGAGGAGGGTATGGGGGGTGAAAAAGAGGAAAAGAGGGGGAAAATCTTGTTTTCACTTTTTCTAAGGAGAGGAGTGGTGAAGTGAAGGGGGGGACATTCAGTGAATGTTATATCGATATCTCTCTCTCTCTCACTCTCTCTCACTATTTCTCTCTTCTCTCTTTTTGTGCCTCTTCCCGGAGATAGCTCCAATGGGGGTAGAGTGAAAGAGAAGGGGAGAAAGGGGTGAAAAATGGGGACGCAGGGCTTGTTTTTGTCCCCGGCCAAACAGAGTGGGACTATGGGCCTGAGTCTGCACAAGTTCCTTTTATTTGCCAACCCTCCTTTCTCTGTCTCTGTCTGTCCTTTTTCGTGGGACCGGGGGGGTCTGAATTGAATGTGTTTGGAGGGGGCGGGGGGGGGGGGGGGGGGGGGGGGGGGGGGCATCCAAGTGTTGTGAAGGAGTGGGTCTTAGCAACTGGTGATGCCCCCTGGACGGGAGCGAGAGAGATGCTGCTGGAGCAATAGGGGCAAAGAAAGGGAGAGAGGGGGTGAGTTTGTTAGGTGGCATCCAGACCGCATGCCAGGAGCTCCCTAGCGGTTTCTTCCGCTGTGCTTCTCTGTCTGTCCTCCAATGGGGCAGCAGTTTACCATGCTGCTCGCAGCCCCGCAGAAAGCAGCCTGAGCGGGCCGCTATTCTTCCCCCCCTGGCCTCAATCCCCCGGCAGCAGTCAATCTCGTCCCCCTCTCCTTCTGTCAGCTTCTATCGGCACCTCAATCTGCCTCCCAACGCACATCCTCTGGCAAAATAGAGGTCGCGATTCAGACGCTCTCTCTCCCTCTCTCTCTCGCTCTCTCTTTCTCCCCCTTAATTCCTTTTTAACTCAGTGAGCGGGTGTCAGGGATACAACTCGGTGCATTCCTGCCTGGCTTGTAGCGCAACAAGCTATTGAGCAGGAGATAAGCCTCTCTTTTAGGAGGGGTTGAGGAGAATTGAATTCAGGCCCTGAGTGACGGGAGGAGGAAGATTTATCCCCGTCGGTGGACAATGCCGCCTTTTCGGGGACTTTAATCTCCCCGGGACAATGGGCCTGGTTTTCCTCCTACCACCAACCCCACCACCGCCCTCCCCCCCCGACCCCCGCGCCTTTCCCACGATGGTCGCTGATTAGCACCACGGGCCGATTGGACATAAGCCATTATCTCTATCTTGTTGGGGTTTTTTTTTTTTTTTCAAGGGGAATCGTCTGTGTTTGTGTCAAGGAAAGGAATAAGGGAGCTTGGACGACAAGCGATAGAAAGACAGTGAGAGGGTAAAGGTTTTGTGGGGCGATGAAGAGAAATGAGCAAGAAGAAACAAGACAGACAGGGAGACAGAGAAAGTGAGAGGAGTGGTGAAAAAGGTGGAGTGAGTGCCAAGTTCATTGAGTGTGCCCGGGACAGAGGGCGATGCCACTCAGCTCAGCAGACACACACACACACACACACACTGTCAAAATGAGTCCAGCGGCCCAGTGGGAGAAAGGGAGGGTTAAGAAAGAGACAGTGAGCTGAGGCGGGGTTTGGGTTGAGGAGGGGAACGTCACACCACTGAATATGAAATTAGTCTAAGCACACGTTTTCTAAGTGTGTGTGTCTATGTGCATCTGACCCTGACACACGCACAAAAGCATGATTTGTACAGGTGACATTCAAAGATACATCAGAGCAAAGCGCACCTTTGAATATTCAGGCATCTCTTGAATCTCTTGCATCTTTGAATGAATCACCCATGCTGCATCTAAGACGCCGCCATCAACATGCATCCCCAAACACCAAAAGGTCCAATATACTTCATTTCTTATTAATGAAAATGGTGATTTATCCTGTTCAACCAGCCCCTGTATACATCGATCATCAGCTGAGGCAAAAACCCACAGCTACATGTGTGAGTGTGAGTCAATTTGATGATGGAGAGAATATTACAAATGATGTCAGATATTGAATATATTGAATAGTATTAATTAGGGAAGAGGGGGAATGGGGAGATGGATGGATGGATGGATGGATGGATGGATGGATGGATGGATGAATGGGGTGAAGAGTATGGATTATGCACTATGCATTATTTGAAAGGACAACAATCAGCAGAGGAAGAGAGAAAAGAGGAGTTGGTTAAACCTTTTAGCGTATATGTGCCCATGCTTGCAAAAATATCACCTTATCATTAATTATTATAACTGACTTAGCTGTAGCTATTACAGTTAGCAGCTAACCAATCGGTAGCAAGCAGTGTTGGGCTCATTAGTCAGAAAAAAGTAATGAGCCCAACTAATTTCAAATTATTGTATTGGTTAACTTATTACTCCCAGGGAGAACTGATCAGTTACACTTTTGATATTACTTTTCTGTTACTCATTCTGTCGTCCCATCAAAATTGTAATAAGTAAATTGCCTCGCCTGGACGCCTCTATGATCAGGAAAAACAAATAGCAGTGAAATCCACTGTTCTTGCTTCATGAGTCAACTGAGAGGAAAAGAGCTAATGATGACCAACATGAATCAGCAGTGGTGGGATACAGTGATAACAAAAGTAACAACTTTTTTTTGACTGTTAACTGTAGTATTATTACTGAAATTGAAATAGTAAGCTGTTACACACGTCATTACTGGGAAAAGTAACAATATACTGCACTCAGCACTGGTAGCTAGCACGCTAGCATCAGCTAATTGGTTGGACTGTGACTCCAGAAAGGAGAATGAGAAGCATATGGAAATGTTGGTAAAAGAAAGAGATGGACCATTTAGCAAAAGGCATGCGATGTCTGAAAACAGCATCCTACCTGACATTTACTTTGTTAACCATAATAAATGGTTATAGCCTACTTTTCCAGTTACGAATGACAATTGCCAGGAGGACTTAATTAGCCTAATTTCAAATGTTTCTCTCAATACACTGACACAAATGGCCTCCTTCCACTCTGCCACAAAAGACAAAAGTATTAGATGAACACTGTATGAAGGATGACATCAGGGTTGAGTCAGTATTCATGAATGCGCTATGTAAAGTAGTAGGCTGCAAAGTTATGAGTGTGTTATAAAGCATACAGTTCATGTCGAGTGTTTCATAGTGTAATGGGATGTTATAATATCAAATCTCACTCTCTTGGCATTGGCAAGACTCAGTAAGTCAAGTGCTCGCGACTTTGTGAAAAGTTTCAATCTCTTTCCATTGCTCCTATACATGCACCCACAACTGCACACAAACACACACACACATTTCCTCGAAAATACAGCCCGCACTCACATTACATTAAATCTCTGAATTATGGGTTACCAATTTCTAGTCAATGTACTGTGCGCCTTTTTTCTGCTAAGCTGGATGTCTTGAGCGGAGTGTGTTTCCACGTCCAAACCACACCACGGGACGCTCCTAACCCAGCGGGACGCTCTGAAAAAATAAATACTGCCATAATTACAGAAGAGAGAGACATGGGCCATGTCTAACATGACAAACCCCAGATGGATATCTCAGGCTGCCCCTGTGTGTGTGTGTGTGTGTGTGTGTGTGTGTGTGTGTGTGTGTGTGTGGTGGGCATGTTTGTGTATATGTTTGTACCTCTTTTGTGTGTGTGTGTATGCGTCTGTGTGTGTGTGTGTGTGTGTGTGTGCTTGAATGGAAACATGACCTGTCTTCCACGTCTACACGGGCCCCCGCTCTGCTGTGTGTTTTGTGGGGGACCCTGATGGAGAGAGAGAGAGAGAGAGAGAGAGACAGAGAGAGAGAGGGAGAGCGAGACAGAGAGAAAGGGAGAGAGAGAGACAGAAGGAAACAATGCATAGGTAAAGAGTAAGAACAAAGGAATGAGAGAGAAGAGAGAAGGGAAAAGATGAAACAGAAAGAAGGAAGACAGAAGCAGAGAACAAGAGAAAAGGAGACAGAGAGCACAGAGAAACCTCTGGATGTGATTTGGGGAAGCGTAGAGTAAATATTTATTTCCCATCGCTGGGCCTGTCAGTGGTAAAGTGATGGATTCTCCGCCTGATGTCTTCCAAACACACACTGCTGCTATTCAGAGACTCCTGTCCCTCTTGTGTTTATGATGGCATGGTTTGCGCTGCAGCAGACTGCTACACAATGCAAACGCAAGATGAGATACTTATATTGTGGGGTGTGGGCACATGCAATCACAGCCACACACACACACACACACACACACACACACGCACACAAACAGACAAACACACGTGTCTGGCAAATGCATTCCTTTGTTGAAGGGAAGATTACCAGCTCAGCTTATCCCTGCCTGTTTTGCAGACTCTCTCTCTTTCCCTTTCTGTGTGTGTGTGTGTGTGTGTGTGTGTGTTGTGCATCCATTGCTACCTGCTTTTGCACCTACATCATATGCTGAATTCTAGATCTCTCTCTCTCACACACACACACAC